>NC_049987.1:13353679-13356976 GCF_000003815.2 Branchiostoma floridae | reverse complement strand
AGTAGATAAGCACACGTTTGACGGTCTGCCTAACTTGAAATCATTTGGATTGGTTAAAAATAAAATCACCGTCTTCGAAGAGGAGACTTTTGGTCGTGTCGTTCGGCAAGCTTCTCAAATTCAGTTTGAACAGAACCCGTTCTACTGTGATTGTAAGCTTCTCTGGTTTGTGGAGTGGGCGAGGAATAACCCCGATATAGTATATTCCAATAATCGCGATTTGTACAAGTGTACTGGACCCCCAGAATACGCGGATACGATATTAGCAAACTTTTACATCAACTGTACGTCGCCTTCAGATAACGAATTTCAGCCTAACCTGCCACTAGCCTGTGCACTATCCTCTTCAGCCATTCTGTTCTACATGTTTGCTGTGTTCTTTATTAGCTATTACCATTGGAAGATTAAGTACCTAATGTTCTTGCTAAGACGTAGAAATGAGGACGATGAAGAACCAATGAGAGGCCGGAGGTTTGTGTACGATGCCTTCGTAGCACATAACAGCGAGGACATTAGGTGGGTGGTGCACGAACTCTGCCACAACTTAGAAGATGTCCAAGACCAACCCAGATACAAACTCTGTATCCACCAGAGAAACTTCCTACCCGGTGCCCCCATTGTAAACAACATCGTCAAAGCAATCGAAACCAGCCGGAAAACCATCTGCGTGTTGACCAGGAGCTTCCTGCGGAGCGGCTGGTGTGAGTTCGAGCTGCAGCTGGCTCAGACTCCGGACAACTTGTTTGGCAAGGGCGGCAGTTGTCGGCTGATCCTCGTCTTCTTGGAGAAGATTCCGCGACCGCTGCTGAAGAAGTACAAACACTTGGAGGCCGTGATGGACCGGGACACGTACCTGGAGTGGCCGGGGGACGCACGGGGCAGGCCGCTGTTCTGGAGACGTCTGCGAGCCGCCTTGGGGAAACCCGTGAACAATGAACAGGTCGGAGACCTTGGCATGATAGACGACGAAAACCACGAACTCGTACCGTTGTTAAGGATATGATATGATGTCGGAAAGAAAACGTTGTATGAACTGTGTTCGGGAATTTTTCTTCCCCAGTATATTTGCAATTCACCGGTACATTTCACCATTATTTACAAATGGCAGGTCGTATACGTAAGGTTTCCATAGACTGTATAGAATTCAGTATTTTCTCATTGCACTGCTCTTTACAGTTGGAGCTATACCTCATAATGCATGTAATTTGGGGGGAACTGAATAAATCATTGCTGTATGGAATCTCGATAATTTTTTCAAATTTCATTTTTTTTCAAACCTAAGTTTGCTGGCGTTCACTGACTTTCGCTAGATTTACATTTTTAAAAAAAGGGAAATTGCATTACCCTCCACCGATGGTCCACATGACAAAAAAGCTAAAAGAGGAATAGAAGTGTTAGACCGAATGTACTTGTAGAAGTGAAACTAGTGAGGTAGGCATGGCTGTAGTTGTAGGGATCAAACGTGCTGGGCAGTTGTAAAAGTGACGTCACCAGTGTAATAATTACTTAGCGTGGAGCTGAGTCTAGATCTTTCCTGAATTCCATAGCGCCTTCTCTTGTTGAACACATGGCCAGACAACAAAATATAAACCTTCAAAATCCATTCATAACTTCTGTGGTCATTCACAAGAAAACAGTCTCGAACTTCTGACGTGTACATGTACGTGTGTAGAAACTAGTCAACAGAAGAATGCTTCTGCTTTGTGAACTGCCGAAAGCGGAACAGCGCCGATACAATCAAAGAGTGTTCCTGTTCAGGCCATTGATGCCAGTTGAAGCAAGACAACACCTTTTCTGTATAGTCAGATGACTCATACTTCCCCATTCTTAGCCAAACAGTGGGTATTGCTTGAGTGTGATGTTCTGGGTTCCATCGCCCTGGGTCCACTTAAATAATATTCCACGTTTTGCTGCACATGCGGCTGGGAAATTGGAGTATTTCAAGAACCATATCGTCGTTTGGATCTTATTCTGGGGCTGAATCCGCCTGTGAAGACTTGTTAATCTGTACCTACCCAGACTCGTAATCAGAACCGGATAGGGAAACTTGTAATTGCTACTTGGATTTACAAACAGTTTCCCGACAGAGTCTCACTGTCAAAGTTGCACTATTAAGATGTGGCTTGCGGCCTTTCTGAGCTTGTCGATGGTCCTACCGGAAGTGATCCTATCTGCCGGACATGGGAACAACCCACACGGATGTCAGGTATGGAGTCCGACGGAGGTAACATGCGTGGGTATGCACAGCTTCAAATATGTTCCACCAGACCTGCCTTCGTCTATTCTGCGATTGGATGTACATGGCAACGACATAAGACAACTCATCAGACAGCCTCTCTATACTCTGAAGAACCTGCAGTACTTGGATTTGAGTGGAAACCATATCGAGTATGTGGAAAACGGAACATTTGACTCGATGACAAATTTGCTCACCCTGAACTTATCAACAAACTGGTTAGGAGATTCTCAGTGGTCCAACATAAGCTCGTCTTTTCCCTCCCTACAAAATCTAGTCCTCTCGGCCAACCGTCTACAGGAAATCAACAAGTGGGCGTTCAGGGGCCTGCACAACCTGACTATCTTGGACCTTAGGTTTAGCTCAAAGGACATCATTGTTGGAGAGTGTGCGTTTTGTGGACAGCAAAAACTTCAAAGGCTCGACATGACCCAGAACGCAATAAGTACCCTCCCCAACCGGCTTTTTCATCCTCAATCAGAAATGGAGGTATTGGACCTGTCGATTAATATGCTTACTAATGATGTGTTAGTAAAGGAGGAACTCTGGTCCGGACTATCGAGACTGCGAACACTAGATGTAAGTCGAAACCACTTCTTAATTCCAAAATTTGCCCAGTCCTTTAGAAACCTAACATCCCTTAACACCATTTACATGTCCGGTAACAAAATACAACAGTTCCGCTTTCAGAACGTGGTTCCTCTGCTGAACGCACCGATCCAAGACTTAGTTTTGAGTGACAATCCGATTTCTGTATTTGACGAAGGCATTCTGCTACGGCTTCGGCATTTGAGCACATTGAATCTCGAAAGAACGTCTATTACGTATTCACAATTGCAAAAGATATTACCAGAATTACAACATACAGTGATACAAAAATTAGAATTGGGAACTCCCCTTGACAACTTTACCATAAATAATAGAACTTTTGGGCGACTTCCAAGTTTAGAGGAACTAAGTATTCAAGGTCGAGACTTGAATGTACCAAAAGCGGAAGTCTTACGACATTCGAGAACTAGAAACTTCACCGACCTGAACTTGAAAGGGGAAAATGTTGCTGC
>NC_049987.1:13320530-13353579 GCF_000003815.2 Branchiostoma floridae | reverse complement strand
AGAGCAGCTTTTTCTGGCGTCGCGGCGCTCTCACCGCGCTCTGGCCAATTTTCCATCGCAGCCAGAGCGCCGTGAGAGCGCCGTCAAGTGGAAAGTGGGGCGTTACGTTAACAACTGGGCTGAAGTGGGGTGTCCATGTTTACAAAATAAGAACCAAGGCTAAACAGACATTGGGAGTGATCAAACGCAACTTGTGGGCATGCCCAGCCAGGGTAAAATCACTTGCATACACGTCACTGGTAAGACCTTACCTTGAATATGCTGCAACAGTACTGGATCCGTACACAAAGAAAGACAAAGATAAACTTGAAAGGGTACAGAACTGGGGATATGGATCCAGTCTGATCTTAAATGGAACACCCAGGTTAACCACATGACCAAACAAGGCAGCAAGCGTCTCTACATACTAAGGCGCTTGAGAAAGTTCAACCTGCCTACCGCAGACCTGGTTACGGTGTATACTTCGTATGTGAGGCCAGTACTGGAATATGCAGCCCCGGTTTGGAGTCCTGGACTAACAAACAAACAGTCATGGCAGCTCGAAACCATACAAAAGAGGGCCTGCAGAATCATCATGGGGAAGGGGTACACCAACTACGCTGAAGCCTGCGAACAGCTAGGTCTCCCGACACTGGGGAGTCGACGCGAACACTTGTGTCTCCGCTTCGGGAGGAAGCTGCTGAGTAGCACGTCCCTCAGAAGCCTACTCCCCCCTCTCCGAGGGCAGATCAGCACCCGACGCACTAGACAATCCAACGAACTTGATGTGATAAAAACCAGAACTGAAAGATTCAAAAAAAGCACCATCCCGTACATTGTAAGACTATTAAACGAAAATGTCCTCTAATGACGTCATGACACAGCTACCTAAAGACCACTTACCGGCGTACTTTGTTTTTATGAAATCATGTGCAATATCCGTTTTAGATAAGTGTTAAACTGTTTTTATATATAATGTTAAAGGTAATTCGGTTCAGCAATGTAATTCTTAACTGTGTATATAGTATTTTTAAAAATTGTTCCCGTATCTTTTTTAAATGTAACACGGCAGCACAATTCAGGGTCTTACTGGCCCTGCTACCTGTATCGTGCAGTTGGATAAGAAATAAACCATTATGATGATGAACCAAGCTGCCAGATTCTGTACAAATAACTACAACAGGGATGCTAGTGTTACCAAAATGAATAGCCAGCTGCTGCCGCACCGCGTGCCTGCAAAGATGGTGTGTTACGCTGAAGGGCGGTTATACCGGCTATATAGATACAGATACAGAAATTCAGACAAGGAAACAAATATCAGTTTATTTTGCTTGAAGACTTCTTGACAATACTAAAAGTTCATGCTGTCATAGCATACCCAGTAATTGGTGTAATTGTGATGCTTTTCGTTAGAGGGCGCAGCTGCATTGGTTGTTTTCTTTGTGTGTTACTAAATGGGACATTGAGGATGGGAAGGCCAGCCTTTTCCGTAAACCTGATTTCAAACTTCCTTGCAAAAACAAAAATTACAGTGGCCACGATTCCCCCACATTGGGCTATTATAGCATTTTTTATTGAACTGCTACAAACAGCCCGTCAACATTGATCTCCTACAAGACATTGTACATGTACAGGTGACCACTTACATATTACATCCAGACAATATACAGTACCTGCACACTACAATGTTTGACATGTTGTCACAAATATCAACTACAGCATGTGGCAGCAAATATAACACTTCATTTCACTCTGCCATAGAAATGGAATATCACCATTAGGCTACTAAGTCATTCAATACCCGTGACTATATCAGTTAACAGGTTCTAGTATTTTTTTTGGAATGGCTGACTGTCTGATAGATATCAGACTTAAAAAACACATCCAGATTTACAACACAGAAATATACATGTAACGCTAGTTCACTTTAATCCGTGGGGTAACCTAGATAAATGGGTATTTAGATATTTTAACATTTTCAAGATATTGCAATGTGAAACTACATCCCAACGACTTAACGATTTCCAAATACCCTATTTTATATCTACGGATATAGGTTACCCTACGGATAAAGGTGAACTAACCTTATAACTCAAGCTTTGTAAGCCAACAGTTGGTATATTTTGATGCTGATATACAATATATATAAGTCTGCATTAGGAATTTACTAGGACTATAAGATTTTATTACAACACAGATCCAGAGCTGGTGGAGGAAGTCAGATGGAATGGGTATTTTAGTCCTCTGGGTAGATTCTCCTGAGCCATGGCCTCATCAGGTACTGAGCTCCATCAAACTTGTCAAAATACTCCTCAATATCAGGATGCCTTATCTGTACAGGAGGCAGAATAGAAGATATCAAGATCAGACAATTCTAAGAACATTAAACTTCTTGTTCACCACTGGAAGCTGAAAGCTTTGCTTGGTGACTTATGGTGTAATGTAGAATACACCTATATGTTGTAAAGTAAATGTAGTTTGCTCTACAAAGAGTAGATTTCACATCTAATGACTACAACTTATAGTACAAGCTCTGTACTGAAAATACCATGTGTGCTATTAGCTTACTTGTGACAAAATATATGCTCACGGTATGAATATGTATCAATTCATACTCTGCCTGATTTCATTACAGATTGATGGACAAAATGTTTTAGCCTTGGGTCCAGCCTTGTTGTGCTTTTAGTCGCTCCCCAAAGGTACAATGTACGCTTCTGTTAAGTAGCCTGGAGTCCAGCCTTCTTGGAAGCGTACCTTTGGGAAGCGACTAAAACCACAACAAGGCAGGACCCCAGACTAAGAATGTTTCCTATTTTACCTTCATGTTGTACACGACCTGGATGTTCTCTTCCACCACATATGTCCTCTGTCCATCAGGCCTGTCTCTCTCATCAACAAGCACGGAGTAGTTTGGAGTCTTCTTCCAGTACTGACAGAAAAAAATATCGAAAAGCCTTTATTGTATACAAATATATGCACTGGGTTAAGTAAAGGTCACAACAAAAGAATTGATGACAGATACATGAAATATGTCAACCAACACAAGAATCATATTCTACAAAGTGAATTCGACTTCTTCTTGCTTCTTTGTGATACCGAAAATGTAGGAACAGATATGTTTTACAATCAAAGGTTTGTCTAGGTTTATTAGGAATATAAATTTGTCTCTGTTATTTAGGTGTGTGAAGTAGGGAAACAGAGGTAATATCACTCTATAAAGTTCAGCTCTCTTTTGTATAATCTACATACAGATATTACATCACTACTAAGACATAAGAGACTACCATTAAAAAAGATTTCATCTTTAGAGTAACATAAATCTAGTAATGTTCTTGGTATGATTACTTGAATATCCATATCCACATCTACAGTGCAACTTACTGGTTTATCTGCGGGATGATTCGCTAGCAGCCAATTAGGTGGAGCCTGTGAGGAAAAAACAGCAACAATGTTACCTCTGTATGTAACACAGACTGTAAGTTCTAACGAGGACATTTGTGGTAAACATAAACATAAATTTGTAACTGACTAGGCCAGAATCATGTATGAATGGAGATAGTCATACACACACATGTATACATTTAGGTGTAACACAGTACCTGTATAATACACTGCAAGCAGCTGGGTGTATGCCCTTAGCATGACTTTGATAATACAAAGTAATGTCTTCCGATTTACTAATTCAATCAATCCCTGTCCCAATGGATTCTAGGGTATATCTGAAACATTAGCTCTAAAACATTTTACCTTTGCGATGACGTCCCAGCCAATGATGACTCCCCTGTACCCGTATCTCTTGTGTCTAATGGTCTGTCCGACCCTGTACTTGACATGGACTGGGCGCGGGCGTCTGGGAACAGTTGAACCTACAAAATACATTTTTTTAAACATATCATTATCAATTCCAAAAATTCTGAGCAAAATTGTAGAAAGGCAGTGTAAGTGGCACTAACAGGTGACCTAACGCCAGTTTAGTAGAAGGACCGCTAGAGTAATTTCTCACGGGCGACGCAAGTGCAACTTACTTGAATTGAGGAGACTTTATTCCAACATGGCTGAGCAGTAGGAGTCTGTGGTGGGACTAAACTATAGGACTGAACCAAATTAACATAGGGGTGTCAGTCTGACTACACATGACATAAACCAATATACGTGGCGCGGTCCCTTTCCTTCCATATTTCTTTCTCTCTCTTATTACCTTTCACCAACTAGCTATGACCAACTATTAACATCAGTGGCGTAAAACTCTATTCCGATGCATGAATCATAGGGTCATAGGTCAAGTGGATCAGTACATACCTGCAAAGTACCCTTCAGGCGACCTTCTCTGCAGCACTTCATAAGCAGGAGACTCCCCTCTAGAGAACACGTTGTTGTCCTCCACAGGGGATGATGTAATGGAAGAAATGGTCTTCCTCACCCAATCTCTCCAGGAGCGAAGACTCAAGTAGTTCTGTTTCAAGTCCTTGAAGGAGACCAACAGGCTGCAACAGATATGAATAAGCTGATAATGAGATTTTGAAATGCAGGATGTTCCAGTACAGGGTATAATTAGGTAAAGCCGAAACAATAATGCAATGAGCAGGCCGCCCGGCTCAATGGCTCCCTTGAAGCTCTAAAGGGAAGGGAGCCAATTGGTAGCTTGTATCCAGCCGTATTATACTCTTGAGTCTTTTCTGTCCTCTCCATAGACTCGGGACCTATAAATACGACTGGATACCAGGCTAGCCATTTAGCCCACGGAAGCAAGAGATAGTGTAAATACTGGCTACAAGGTTAGGTCTGCATGTTACAATAAGCCCTCTCACAGAGATCAGAACGCCTGTGTAACAGGAATTCTAGGTAATACGTCAAAGGTTTAATAGGTTCCTGTAAAATAGAACAAAACCAGCAGTTGAAACAACACAACATTAATGCTACGGTCAGACACAAGTTCTCAGTACAACGAATCATAGACATAAAACCTGAGTGCAAACATTTCACGATTTACAGTACATGATTGACACGTTGATTACAGGTGATGAAAGACTTACCCCCTCATGGCCTGAGTTCTCTGGTACTCTGTGTTAGAACCCCACATCTCCGACACAAAGTACTGCGCCGGGACAGCCATCAGGATCAGGAAGAACTGGAGAGCATTGATGCCCACTTGTGGCATTATATGTTGTGGAAACAAAATTTTATCTGCCTTTTAAAAAATGGAAAAAATACTGAACTGCCAACTTGGTATCAAATGCAAAAGTAGCACAGAATTAGGGAATGAATGATGTAATATCTCTCCGCCGTAAAATGGAACATGAAATGTCTTGGCGCGAAACTTGACTCCGAGTGACACCACCTGAAATGTTTCCCACCAACAAATCTCAGCTGTCTCTTTTAGCAGACGACAAAGACTTCTCCAAGTGCTAGCGCCGAACTGTCCCCGGCAATTTCACAATTATGCCTCCTTCTATATGTTCAACTCCTTTTAAACCTGTCCTGACTTTCCATGTACTTCCAGGATGTCTGGAAAGATCCATGTGTCGACAGAACATCTCGATTGTCGAAACGCCGGTCTGTCCAGCAATCACCACTTGCCACGACGTGCTGAACTTTGACCTCCTTAAGGCGGAGCTTAAGACGCAAATCGGCAAAGCTCCAGCTATGTTTACGACAGCAAATGTTAACTGTGATTTTCTCCCGAATATCATACTTTGTATTATACATGTCACAAATAGAATGATGTTATGTTATCAAAAATGTTTTAGTACGAACCATGGTGGGCTTTTTTGCACGAAATATCTATAAACGTAAAATGTCGTGAATGCCGCAAAACGTCAGCTGACCTGCGTGACACGCCACACGTAGATTTTCAATTCGAGCAGGAGAAAGTTTACCTGATTGTAGAGGATTTAACGACGTGTTAGACAGCAGCGGGGATTTTATATGTCGGAGTAAAGGTACTGGGTGTTTGGCAACATTATGGGGATCAGGCAGGCTAATTATTGAACGATATAAGTGAAAATTAACCTTGTTTTATGCCCGTCTAACGAACGGGTTTGAATTGTAACTTTCCAGACTTTGTTTGCCATATTCGATTTCTGTTGTGAGATATAAAAATAAAAATGTTTGAGCTGATTGGTTTTAACAGCTTTAGTGCAAGCGCTTGGCAGATAGACAAAATTTTATTCTGCTGTGTCGGTGACTTACACGTGGGGCCATGAGGAAAAGAGAAATGGTCTGGCGGGTTTCGATCCAACGCATGGCCTTCATATGACGCAAGCACCATGACGTAATTTTCTCGATTTGTTTCTGTCAAAACAAGGAGGTTCGACTTTGAAATGAAGCCCTTTGGGCTTGGTGAAACTCCAAACAGGAAACAAATGATGGCATCTGCAGATGTCATACACAACAAAGATCCGTGTTTCTGTTAAGAAAGATACAAACAAAGTACATAAAAATTAATATGCCACTTGCACTGTAGATTGTGAAACATTTGCATGTTTTTATGTAGGTTTGTCTTTCACTGCGAACTCATCACACAGCAAACATATGCTATGTTACTACTGTGCTCAGGACTGTATTGTTTTAACCATGAACACAGTGAACATCACCTTTCACCTACTACGATTCATGGTAATTTTTATTCACACAGAAATCATTGTACTGTCACAGCCAATCATGTATTGTGAATAGTGTTATGATATAAGTTCATGTGTGTAAAGCATCTGTTCATAAATCTGAAAATGACAGTTTCCTCTCCTAGTTTGACGAGTCTCTCGATGCGCGTGGTGGACAACACGGTCAAGCCCGCTTCACACGAGATGCCCAACAAAGGCAGGCGCCGACAGCGCAGGGAGAGTGAGGTGTTCGAGGACTCGTCTGATGAAGGGGTGGAGGCAGCTGGGCAGTCTGGTAAGGAAGCACATTTTGTGACAAAGAAAATTTCTTCTATCAATACAATTCTGTGTTGTACAATCTTTTGCTGTCAGGGGGCTGATGGAGCATCCTTCCTAAAGGTTGGTTCACGTGTGTATATATTCAAGTCTGCAAGTCTGTATGAGGTCCTGGCCGTCCATGTGGGAGACAAATATTGACAAATAACACAGTTACACACTTAACGAGTTAGCTGGCCAAGGAGTATGGTTTGCGAACCAGCTAACTTGTAGGGAATATTATATGTCTATATTTGTCCAACTTCTACTATTTTTCCTGTGACCTGTGGAGCCAGAACACAATGACCAGTGGGCTTAACATCCCATCCTAAGGACTGCAACCTTTTCCAGTAGCATGCATGTCAAGTAAGCAACAGTATTTGGACTCACTGCTTCTTGGTCCATAGGCACCTGGCCGCTAAGCACTCGACTACGTACACACAAAAGTTCAATATCAATTGCTTTACCAACCTGAGTGATGAAGCTATTCACCAACTCTACCATTGATGTTTCACTAGGTGTGCAATGCCCCCACATAAACAAAGGAGTGAACCAGGCGCAGGTGAAGAAGGCCCTACAGAAGGGTTCGCCCCACCTGGAGTGTGGGGGGTGTTCTAAGGAGGGTGCGTCAGGGGCCCGGGGCAGGACAGAGCCCGCACCAGACTCCACTCTAGCTGAGGAGTTAGAGGCCACTCTCTGGCTCTGCTTACAATGTGGACATCAGGTGAGAAATCTACAAGAAAACTGTTATGTTTCATTCAGGTACATGTAGTACATGTACATTGCACTAGCAGTGCTATAGGCATTTTCGAATCTTAGTTTACAGGTAGATTGCTCTTGTAAAGATAATTGACACCAAACAATGACACCACTTTGTAACGATAGAACATTTATGTAGATGTTCATATGTTAACATACTTAGTATCTTTGAAAGATTATTGAAACCAAACAGTAACCCTTACCACTTTGTCAAGATGGAGCTTGTGTCATTTTTGAAAGTACACATCTCGCAAAAACCACAAGTAGCTTTGGCATAAATGTTCATAAGTCTATCTTCTTAGCGGTTTTTAGTAATGTAATAGTTGATACTTATAATTTAGGTTGAAACTCTTGTTCTGAGAGTATATATTTTCGACATTAAACCCATGAACAAAAGAACTTTATTTATATCTGGCACATGTACAGCATTTGTCATAGCAAAGAAATACATCATCATCATCCGTTGTCCCTGGGGGGTGGGGCAAGACGACGCACAACGTCTCTCCATAGCCCTCGATCTTTCATTGCTGCTTCCAAGAAACACAGAGAAGCAGTTGTACTTGTAGTGAAGATTGTCTGTTTGCTGCAGGGCTGTGGCAGGAACAGCAGGAGTCAGCACGCCCTGAAGCACTACGAGACGCCTCGCTCCGGCTGTCACTCTGTCGTGGTCAACACAACCACATGGATGGTGTGGTAAGGGCGTTGTCTTTCTGTTTTTCTCATGTTTCTCATCACATGAAGCAGGTTTCGAAATACACATACTTAACTTGCAATTTGCATGTAATTTTTGAGATTTGCACGTAAAAATGTTCTGAACTTGCAATCTTGCATGTTGAAAATACCTGGCCTATAGTAAAAATACTGAGGCCCTGTGCCTTTGCCAGGGATCGTCACCAGTCGTCAGTAGGTGTTACAAATAATCAAATTGGGCTTTGCTGCAAACTTACATGCTGATTATGTGGATATCATTCCAAAATTTCAAGTTTTGTCTATATTTTCATGTGCCGATTTCTGTCCGCCAAAAGTGACAGAATGAGCAAAATTCTTATTTGTCCTGAGCAGCAAAATTCCGCCAAAGGACGGAATGATGGAAGCTGGCTAAATCATTGCAGTATAGACTAGATTTATTTTGCATGTAGATTTTTCAAATTGCACTTAAGATTTTTGCCAACTTGCAATTTTGCATGTAGCAAAAAAAAAGTATTTTGATCCCTGCATGAAGTGATTCTTTGATCATGAGTGTCTGCTATAAACAAGGAGAAGAAATCTTTAACTTGTTCTACACATATGTAAGCAATATCAAACTATTCAAAGTTGAAATGCTGGTATTTTCAATCCATTTATTATGAAATACCTGTGTGTGTCAGAAGAAAAAGTGGAAACAATGGGAAACAATGATCTAGTTGCATGTTTAAAGCTCATGACATTAAGTTGTAATTTTGTATTACATTTATGATTTCTAGGTGCTATGAATGTGACAACGACGTTGCCTTTGACCGTGGTAAGAAGCTTGCCCTGTGCGTAGACTTTGTACGCAGACATTACGGCATCCCCAGACTTCCAAATGATTCCACAGGTAGGTCACACTGTATATTAATTTTTTTTGTATGTTCAAAATATCTTTCAATACATCACAGAAATTAAGTGCTATAACAAATGACAAGCAACTTGTTAAACTTACGTACGACAAAACTGTTTGTTGGACCAGTTCAGAGTAATGGGACCTGAAAATAATCAGAGGACCAAATTTTGGACCGATTAGAAATTGAAGAGTTTACCAGCAGGCAATCACATCTTTTGGTACTAACAGGTCCAAGAAAATAACAAAAGCGAAATAGAGGAGAATCGATAGTTGTTTTACCTACAATGTACACTCAAACACAGACTGTGACAGAGGCAATTAGTGTTGTTTACATGAAGATAGGATTTTAAAATGCCAGTAGATGTCAGTTACTCACCAAACAGAGTCCGTTATAGCAAAATGGACCATTGTTTTGAGTATAGCCCATTCACAAGTTTTCACAGATAATTATCATTAGGTCCAGTCATATCTGTACCTGAATTATCTGCACCAGTACCCACCTCTAGTACAAATCCAATAATGATTTTAAATTACAGCTTTTAATGAATGATTTCCTACTGTTGAGTGACCATTGAAAGTGTAGGTTTTTTTTAATCTCTGCATGTACTTGTTTGACTTTTTTGTAGGTAAGAAGAGTCCCCAGCAGACCAGTCCCAGAGAGGAGACAGTTGATGCAGGTGCCATGGCAGGGAAGGGAGCGGATAAATACAACCTCAACACTTCAAAGTCTCCACTAGCTAGAGTTAAGGTATAATGTGTATCAATCACTGTCATCATGTTTCCAGAGACTGACTAGAAATAATTTGGTTGATCTTATGAGGAATAGAATGAATGTCAAGAAGATTATATTGAAACATCATTTTTGCAAGTTGTTGCAAAGTGTCTTTGACGTTCTAATGCAGTCCCAACTTTAGCACTCTTTTCTGTCTATCTACAGGGACTGAGCAACCTTGGGAACACCTGTTTCTTCAATGCAGTCATGCAGGTGAGATAAACATCTTTCATTTTATTGACATCTTTTTGTTTGTAAAAAGACAATATTTTGTAAAATGCATGGAACATCTGCAACAAGAGCAAGCATTTAGAAACCACAGACCTTTTCCATGGTATCATACCTTTCTGCTTTTCATGTACAGTTAAAAGTAAGCTGACTGTTAGTGGAAACCTGCAAATGTTATATGTATGTATGTATGTATGTATGTGATTTTTTTGGCAATGTCTCAGGGATGGAGACATACGACATTTTTAACTTCCTTGTGTTTTTCTACAGAACCTGAGTCAGACCCATGTGTTAGAGGCAGCCCTAATGTGGTCCACTAAGGGAGGCACCATGACACTCTACCCACCTACTGTCAATGATCTACAACTACAGCTGGTAAGAGACACTTAAGTGTAGTAAACATTAACACTGAAAATTCAGAATAGTTTCTCCAAAGGATGTATGCATACTTGCATAATAGCATTTTTTTTTAAAGAAGTTCAAAAGTTTAAGCAATTACATTGTAGTTCCATTGTAGTACATTTGTGTACAGTATGCCAAGTTCATAGAGATATACTTACAACTTAATGAATTTTCTGTTAGCAGGTGAACAACGGCAATATGAAGAAAAGCTGCAAGTTGAATATGAATCTAATCACTTCTTTCTTGGGTCCACTACATGTACATGTATGTAGCTTTAGAATCCAGTTTTTGCATGATAACCTTTCCTTTTACAGGAACCCCTGGAGGTGATGTTGGCAGCCCCACCCAGTGCTCTACAGAGTGCTCTACTCTCCTTCCTCCGTGAGATGACCACGCCCTCGGGCAAGGCCAACCTCAACCCTAAACACCTGTTTGGACAGGTGTGCCAGAAGTAAGAAGGCTTTCCACATTACTGTATTCTATGTTCTGCACACTGGTGCAATGTATGGCTAATTGCAAGTAATTATTTGGGCTCTGTATGGGGGATATTAAGTTACTTCAAAATGAATTATTCTGGTTTTATCCACTTTTGTTGCTCTGTAAGTCCTCAATAAGTGCATTCCTTACGCACACACTACGGCCGCGGGGCACGTTGGATACACTCAATCCCTCGATCTTGGAAGTTAGGCAACGCACAGTCCGGGCATTTCTTGGATGGGAGCCGCACCACTGCCGCACCACTGAATGTGGGGGAGGTATAGACTAGTATAGATTAATACTAATCACATCGCCTTATGTTGTAACAGCTGTGTGCTTCACCCTTCAGGTCTCCCCGGTTTAAAGGCTTCCAGCAGCAGGACAGCCATGAACTTCTCAGGTATCTACTGGACGGACTCAGGCTGGAGGAACTCAAGGTAAACAGTCTTTAGGTCTTCTAAGTGTACATTTTCCCTTGATACTCTTTATTTAATCTCTGTTGATGATGACACTGTTAGACTACTAAGATTAGTTTAGGTCCCACGCTAATGGAACAGTCACCGTTACAGTCCACACATGCTGACTGAGCATTTTGGGGCGCAGGGGAATGCAGTCGGGGTTGGAGAGACTTAGTGTGAATACATCGTGGTTCTGTTACATGTGTGTGTGTACTTAGATAGCCAGTTAAACCATTTTATGATACATTCCATTTCTTGTGGTCTTCTAGAGAGTTAAGTCTGGCATCTTGAGGAAGTTTGGACTGTCAGAGTCTACCAACCCGAAAACTGTTGAAGATGAAGTGAGAGGAAGAGTCAAAGGTAGGTAAATAAAACAATAACATTTAACGTCAAATTGACATGGGGCTTTATATGTCTGAAGTTTCTGAACCATTCTGTCTTAATAAAGTCCTTACATGTGTGTCCCATGGTCTGTCCCCAAGACTCTAATTGTGCAATGTGTGCTTTATTTCTGTAGATTATGGCCGACTTGTGAGAGAAACTTTTGTAGACTTTGTGTTTGGTGGGCAGATGGTCAATACTGTGCAGTGTGAGGAGTGTAAAAATGTAAGTATAGTACATAATGTTTTTTAATATATTAGTGTCTTAATATTTACGAAAATCTTGGAACTTATTAAAATAAATTTTGACCAATAGAAATGGCATTCCAGTGTTTAGAACACTCTTTTTCATTGATCTTGTAACCTGCAATGTGTGATAGATATGTAATGGATGAAACTTGTTACATTTCACCTATACCACAGGTATGGGGAACTTGATTGTCTTTCCTGATGTTTCTTCTTATTTTCCCGTGGATCACGGCACGCCGGATCACCTTTTTTTGTAAATTCACTTTGGAACTGTTACAGTTCACTTTGCATGGAGTGGGAGATGGGTGAAATGTGCTGTATTTGCTCGCATATGTTGCCTGTCTCGTCTAAAATTGATTCATCATTGATGTGGATTGCAGGGAATTTATGACCATATAACGTATGAAGGTTTTCATACTTTGTTTTCAGATTTCTCAAGTCCATGAGCCATTTCTTGATATTTCTCTTCCTATTGTGGAAGAGAGGGTAAGTGGTATCATACCAAAGTTCCACTGACATTGTTTGAAGTTTCCTTTAGTGACAGACATTTTCATGCAGATGAAGAATTTTTAGTGTAACATTTCATTATCATTCCATTTCTGTTAATATTTTTGTTTTTCATTTGTAGTCCCCACCCTCTAGAGGTAGCAATCCTTCGAGCAATAAACAGAAGGGGAAGGGAGCAAAGGGCCGTACCAACATGGACAGTGAGACGGGGGAGGCAGCACACATGGCCATGAATGAGCTAGCACAGAGGGACGACCAGTCTCCCAGCAAGCACCAGCTCAAGAAGGCCAAGAAACAAGCCAGGAGGGAAGCAAAGGTACATCTTCTTAGGCTCATGGTTCAACTTTTCGAAAAGTTTCTTATTATCTGTAACAAGAATAGAATCATTCAGTAAACATAAATGTTTACACCAAATACACAGCCTTCTGATGTTATTGCACATTACGCCATGAAAAAATCATTCTTCAGACTCCAAGATTTTGTCGCAGGGAAATCTAATTAATTATGTCTGTTGATGACGTCACAGTAAACATGGCAACTCACGAAAAACATTCTTGTTAGAAGCAAACAATGCTGAATCATTATAATATTTTGTAATTGCAACATACTCCAATATTTCCTTTCCCGGCTTTTTAAGAGTATGTTTTTCTTGAGCCACTGTGCTGTGTTCTGAACTGGTTGCCATGTTTACTGTGACGTAATTGACAGACATAATTGGAGAATGGTTCACATATTTTGTGCAAATGCATATGTGTGTGTTTCATGAATAGAACTATAGTTGTGGAATATAAAAATGAAATTTTGTACTTTGGTTTTATACGATCTTACAGTTACACTATCTTTTCTCTCTTGCAAAAATAAGGAAACATCTGAATATACCAAAGCATGTCGCAACAACAATGTAGTCAAATTTGCTTTCATACTCACTATTAAATTAAGTGCTGTGTTTTTCTATCTCTTTGTGAAATCATGTTGTGGATGTCCATGCACATGTACTTTGCTCAGAAGACCCAGAAGAAAGGAAAGACACCCCCTGCTTCTGAGGTAACTTCGCCTACAGCTGCAGCAGCTGTTCAACAGGAGGGTCAGGAAGAAGCAGAAGCTAAGAATCCTGAGGTGCAACAGGAGAAGGTTGCAGCAGATGGTAACTGTTAAAGTCCCTCAGTTTTTAGCATAGCAATTGTATGCCTCTGAATTCGTACTGTTACATGTTAAAAGATTAAAGGGCTTGTTGTTGAGTACCTGTAGGTTGACAACAAAATTTGAATGTTAAGTCCACCTTTTGCATGCTGTCATCTTTTTGGTGGGTCTTGAGATTCTTTCTACTGTTGGTCCAAAAATTCAGTATTCTAGGCCTGTCTACAGTGTCCTGTCTTCTGTGCCAGTTTTTCAAAGGTACCTTACATAGTGACTACTAGTACTAGGGGTAGGTACTGGTACACCATCCAGACCTTGACCTGATCCTCTGGACCTGGACCGTACCTGTACCTAAATTTTCTGTATGGGTACCCATCCCTAGTGACTAAAGATAGGTTTGACTGTAAAATCTGTCATGAAGTACGTTGTACTCTAAGTAATATTGTGCGTAATGAATTACAGAAAGTGACACTTCTCAAGAGAAAGGTGAGAACCCTTCCTCATCCATGGAAGATGCAGACGAATGCTCAGACTCAGAAGCCATCACTAAACCAAGCAGCAAACCCACAACCCCCAAACATAGCCCTTCAAAGGAAAATGCTCCGACTACCAATCCACAGCCTACAGAGGAAAGAGGTGATGCTACAGAGGGAAAGGATGTTAAAGAGGTTACAAAGAAACTAGCAGCAATGGGTATAGAATCAGAACACAACTATGCTGCAAAACCTGAAAATAAGAGCAAACCACAAGATGCAGATAGACCGACTTCTTTAGACTGTAACACTAAGGAAAAGGGAAGCTCCAAGGGACAGAGTGAACAAACCTCTAGTGAAGCAAGTAAGGGTAAAAGTGTCACAGAAGATGTGAACTCCACTGAAAGTGAGCTGTGCTCCCGCATTGACCACCTGCGAATGTCAGGCACCGAATCTGATGCTACCTCCCCTACACAAAGCCCCGATAGAACTCAGGACAGTGTTGAAAAGGGGAGTGAGAATGATGTTCAAGACCTTAAAACACAAGACGAGCCGGAAGATGATAAAACAAAGATCATTCCTCAAGGTGAAGACGTTGTTCAAGACAATAAGGAAGTTGAAGAAGCAGAGGAACAAACCACTACGACTGTCGTTTCCCAAGAAGGTAAAAATGGCAGTTTTCCTTCCATAACCCTTACCCAAGGCAGCCCCAAGAGAGTCTCAAAAACACTGAAAGACGAGAGAAACGAGTGTCTCAAGTCGAAGGTGCAGTACTCGTTTGAGGAGATATCAGAGGAAGGGGGGGCTGTAGGTGGGAGGGGGAGGAGTTCCTCAGAGTCCAGTGTGGGTGAGGAGGTAGTGGGGAACACCAAACCACCATCCACCCTGGCTCCCAGGTACCTGGGCAGCTCACAGGAGTGCTCCATACAGTTCTGTCTGCACCAGTTTACTGCACCTGAGCTCCTGACTGGCACCAACAAGTTTGGCTGTGAGTTCTGCACCAGGAGGAAGAGGAAAGAGACTGGCAAAACTGGTAATTGTCACGTCACAATTTTAACTTTTCTCAGGTCGAAATAGAGAAATTTACAGCAAGTTTGTTACAGTCTGTAAGATGCGTGAAATGTCTAAGAAATTTTCTGTTACACTTCATGTCATCTATTTTGTAAGGAATGAACCTGTCCTTTGTTATGGATCTGTTTGAGTAATTACTTATTAGAGATCAGTTGTCAACAAGTATGAAAAGTGTCTTGGATGTCAATTTGACTTTTTTGCTAGTTTTTCTCGCCTTTTTTGTGTTTTCTCTGAAACATCATCTCACCCCATCTATCTGCCAAGCTCTTTTTATTGTTTTAAATGATACATCATACATGAAACTGAAATATTTGTTTGAATGCCCTATCCAGAAAGGGAGAAAGACAAGGATGACACGGTGTACTGTAATGCCAGTAAACAGATGCTGGTCTCCTGGCCACCTGATGTTCTCACTCTGCATCTCAAGAGATTTCAACAGGTAAGACTTACTTTATGGATTCTCCAGGAAAAGCAAAACGGATGAGAAAATGCAGAACAGTTCATTTGGATGGACTGAACTGATGTTTATTAGTATTGTTTGTAAAAGACTAGTTTTCCAAAAAGATACACAACTCCACCACAGCTGTTTATTTTTGTAGACAAATTCTCAAGAATGCTTCAAACCCGAGCAAAGTGGAGGATTTTAAAGATGGCAATGCTTGTTACTCATCACAATGTATCTTCTTCGTCTCCAGGCTGGTTACAGCCTTAGGAAGGTGAACAGACATGTCAACTTCCCCCTGATGTTGGACCTGGCTCCTTTTTGTACCAGCACATGCAAGGTTGGTCTTGAACTTCAGTGTTTCAAATGTACTAGTAATTTTGTGTAAACACGAAGGATCCTAATATGTCTATTGTCTGTCCCATAAGCAAATTTGAAATATGTATTACTATCTCTTTTAGGAATACACTATCCAGCTGTATGTAACTTTCAATACTGTGATTCGTTCTACTTCTAGCCTATTGCCGACAACTACAACCGAATCCTCTACACATTATACGGCATTGTTGAGCACAGTGGAAGTCTGCGGGCAGGCCACTACACAGCTTACGTCAAAGTTCGACAGGCTTCCGACAAGCTGAGAACCCAGGTCCTCAACAAGCCTAACTCTTGGAACTATGGGAAGGGGACGCCTAGGAACAAGGTGGGGGCAGGTGGTCAACAAGGTAACTTGGTGAATGGAGACGTCTCATTGGACGAATCAGATGATGAGGTTGACTGGAAAGGAGGAGACTCCGCCCCTTTGCCACCTCTTCCAGAGGGGAAATGGTACCACATAAGCGACACACATGTGAGCGAGGTGTCAGAGTCTAAAGTTTTAAATGCACAAGCTTTCCTGCTTTTCTATGAAAGGCTCTTGTCTTAAAGACTGCTAAACACCATCAATTTTGTATGCAAAATACTTTTATGGCTACATTTTCCTTTCTTACTTTTCACAAGATTATTTCCAAAGAGACTAAATGATATTTGAAGGGATAGCTCACAAACTTAGTTGAGACACAAAGAAGCACTATTTCACTTGTGTAAGTAAAAAATTCAGTACAAAATCAATCTTTTTTGGTTTTCTGGGGCTGGAATATTAAAATCAACTTTCGCTTCAGTCATTGACTTATGAATTAAATGTAGGCAGACTTTAAGAGGAAGAGTTTGGTAATTTTTGTCACAATATTTTACTGTTTCACCTTCATTTTGCTGTAGCCATATTCCAAGGTGTAATGATTACAATGAATCACTGCAGCAACGGGTGAATTTTGGATATTTATTCATAATGTCTATGTGGGATAACTTATGATTAACCAAATATGATTTGTCAGTTCACCAGCATATATAGTTTAAGTCTGCAGGGACTAGCTTTAAGTGGACATTTAAAGATATCTGTAAAAAGATACAGCAAAAATACTGTATATCCTTCATGCAATAATGAAGTACATGTACTCACAAAAGATTCGATAAGCAATCCAATATATATAAACTTTAGAATCATAGCTCTCGTCTAATATACCTCACGTACCTGTACAAGTTATCTACTAATTCATGCTGCACTGGTGAAACAAAAACTCATGTTTTTTTCTTCATTTTAGAATTATTGCTTTCTTGTCCAGTAGAAATGATCAAGGCAGTATGTGAAAACTACATGTATTTAAAGCTAAACTCTCTACATTAGGGGTCCAAGAAATGACATGCTGTACAAACAAAAAGAAAGAATTCTTAATGTAGAATGTACATGTACATGTATGGCAGCAAGCCATAAAAATTACACAACCATAAAGTTGAGTGTTATTGGATGGCCTAAAAGTTTAAGGTTCTTTTTTCTTTCTCTAAAAGTCAATTATACTAGAGAAACTAGATGTACATGTATGTACTCATAGTATTATTGTAAGTCTCATTGCTTCATTCCTAGAGTGATTAGGTTTTTATAATATCTAAGTTTATGTCTAAATAAAGGTGGAGACTAATGATGGATATGAACAATAAAAGGAAAGTCTACGATGAACCAAAGAAGCTCATACTCATTTTATTGTCTTCTGGACATCAGTACACACACAGATACAGTTCATAAAACAACGCATCAGAACAACAAAGGCAAACACATGTAAATTAAACTGTATTCTTAGAACACTGTTTCCAATCTCATCAACCTCTACTTATTAGCAGCACTCAGTCAATATCTTATAACACATAGTATTACAGAAGACTCTAACAAAGGAACATAAGCAATGATAAGTATGTATTTATTAATGATATATGTACCTGCAAAATGTTGATACAACATTTGTTAGCAGCATTTAGCAGGTATGATAAATTTGACACACATATATACACAAACATACATACATTCATACATACAAACGCTACCCAAAACATAACCTTCTCGGCGAAGGTAAAAAAGACTACTGGATGTTTCTCAAAGAGTACAAAACAACACCCACATTATGCATATTCATCTTGATATGCTGCTCTCTTCTATGTGTATGCATAACTACATACAGTCAGATGTCGTACCCAGGAAACTTCATGTACATTATGATGAAGTGGTATAAAAATATATCTTTATCCTTCAAAGTCATCACAAATATTCCTATAGTTGTAGTTTATCATTTTTAGCTTCCCACTAAAACGTGAGTGTAAGTTAGAACTCAATACAAGTAACACTTTTGTTGTTTACATATATCTACAATCCAAACAGGAAATATCATATAGATCTTGTTGGCACTTGTTGATGGAGAAACTTTAAAACATAAATATTGATTTAAACATTATATTTTATCAAGAAATATACATTGTTGAAAATGTCGAGTAACTTGGGTGAAATATGTTTTTTAAGAGATACAAAGGTACGTGCACCTCATGCTTGTCGTCTTTGATACCTCCATGATGCCTCCTTGGAAACCTAAGAAAATCCTGACCATGACTTTCAAAACATTTGTACTTTTGCCTTCTTCTATACGCAAATACAAGCTCACCTATTGATTGAGTTTAAATTTGATACTTGATATTTTCTTACAAGTAAAAAAAGTTCCTGATTTTGGCCAACCCTATTTGTTCTTGGTGACATAAGTTAGGCCATATTGATTTGATCATACGGATGACATCCATGCGAATATCAATTTTTGGCTGTTTCCAAAAAAATAAAATAAACTCTTTAACTATACTGTTAATCATACAAAGCAGCATTAAAAAAGCAAATATATGCTGTGGATTGCAAAAAACAATATCAGAAAACGTATGCTAATGTCATAGAATATTCCAAGGTCAAATCAAAGAAGATATGTCTTTGATATACTATATTCTGTGAATTCAATAATTTGTTCAACCTTCCTGACCTCTTAGATTTTATAAAGAAAGCAACTCTTTTTATTTGCACGCTCGCATCAGTTCCCAGAGGATGTCATCCATATAATCAAATCAACATGGCCCTACATGTATATCTATCAGCTCTTGTTGCTGGTTGTGGATGACTTCCTGTTGCAGTCCTCCCCTCCCTCGCTAGGCGGCATGATGCTCAGTTTCCTCCGCCTGTCCACCTGCTGGACCAGCGAGCCGATCTTCTCCAGGATCTCAGCCTCCTCCGCCGTGGTGATGGGCGGCATGCTCACTTTCCTCACCCCCTTACCCAGGAAACACAGCACCTGGACGTCACAGAGATGGGGAGGGATGGGGTTTTAGTATGCTCCGAAAAAAACTGTTTGTTAGACCTCCTTGTTAATTTGGCCAAATTGGTATTTCAGTTTTTTTCTTGCTTCAATGTTTTGCAAAGTGTCGCCAAAAAGCAATTACTCAAGTAACTGGATATGGTTTTTGAAACGGTCAGACTTTCCAGATCCGTCAGTGACACTGGCCGTTTCCATAACCATATCCAGGGTAGTACAGGCTTAGTCACGTGTTGGATCGCATCCGTGACTGCAACGCCACCTAGCACTCTGAAAGGTTAAGTCAGTCAGCACTTCTACTCTGAGGAGGGAATCAGAGGGACTATCTTTATGTTACATCCAAATAGCTTTGTTGTCTTTGCTGATAACATTAATGTTACTTTTCGAAAAATGTATTTTAGTATCTTAAGCTTATTGTTGTCTTGCATTTCGAATCTTTTCTTCGGACTAGAATATGCAAATTCAGACCAACCTTGTTGTCCACCTCTTCATTCTCCCTCTGCTGGTAGATTTTACGCATGCGCATCACAGTTTCATGTTCCTCCTCTTCTATCTGTTTCTTGATGATTGAATATCTTGGCGGCTTCGAGCTGAAAAAAACGTACTTGTCAATGATAGAGTATGTTTATTATGTACTCATTTTTCCATGTAATAAACTTGTCATCATTAATTAAAAGCAAGGTCCATGTCATTTATAATGTGTTACGTTTGTGTTCTTTCAAAGTCTGAATACAGAAAGGGAACTATAACGAATATGGACTTACTTCCCGTAAAGCGGCCCGTTCCCCGCCGTGACCGGTCGCCTGTTGCCGGCGGCAGCACCCCTAGTCCCCATGGGTGTGGATCTGCCCAGCGGAGTCTGTAAACTTCTCGAGGTGAGATTACTGGTGCTTCTCGTGGTTCCCGTACTGACAGCCCCTGACGATGTCGTGGGGCGTCCCGAAAACTGCGTGTGCCTGGGCGCGGCGGGTAGCTGCACGCTGTTGGAGCGGTTCATATGGGCCACCTTGTCCGCCCAGTTCCCGTACCCGCCCGATGTGTACGGGCTGTCCATCTCCGACCCATTCGCGCTGTCTGTAGTCGCCGTTGGGATGTCCACAAATCTGATTCTCGACTGCGTTTTTCTTACCTCTCCATCTGAGTCGTCTGAATCATGACTTGACTCGTCGTCCGAATCGTTGGCTAAGTGTCTCCGAGATCCCCTGTTTATACCAGGAGCGGTTAATAATCCATTGCCGTTCAAAACTCCATTCAGTTCCTCGTCAATTTCATGGACGTCGTCTCCGATTGTCACTTTTCTCTTCGGTTTGTTCTTATGTTTGGATGCTTTCTTTCTGCCCGGAGTTTCGTCATCCTCCACTCCATCTGGAGGCTCCGGAAATACCCTGGACATCTTCTGTCTCCGCTGGTCTTTCAGCTCCTTCTTCAGAACAATCTGTTCCCGCTCGATCTTGAGAAGGACTTGCTTACGGTCCTTCTCGATAAGATCTATCTGTTTCTTCAGCCTCCTTTCTGCATAGATGCTGTTGAACTTGCAGATGGTCTTGTCCAGTTGTGTCGACTTCTTTGCCATCTTGATTCAAGAACTTTTGCGTCTTCTGTTAGAATTTTTTAGTTATAATAGAATCTCTGCGATTTTGAGGAATACTAGAGCTCAAGTGATGTATGTCGCTTGCATTGTGCTTTTCAGACTATTCGCAGCTGCTCTTCTCTTTAGTGGAGTCTACCCCCATGCCAAAGTCCTCTTGCAGAGTGCCTCCATACCTGCATGCGGAATAAGCAGAACAATCCACGTTAAGGCGCAAAGAATAACAAGGATGACCCACTTTTTCGCAAAGGCAAATGTCAGACTTTTGTTGAATTCTCTGAAAAATTTATGAGTTTTGTCTGGCTCCTACGTCAACTGGAAATGGGCCGTCAAGTATGTACCTTCATACAATACTGCCGGAATCAACCGCTTAAGAGAGTCTCATAGTTATTGTCTGTGTGGAAATACATACTCGTGAATCATTGTCAGATCGGTGTTGGGGACAGTTTCACAGTAAATCCTCTAAGGTGCGCTCGTTTTAAGCTTTTGCTACTGAAGTCTGGCAGAAATATATCACAAAGAATTGGTACAATTTCCTTTCTCACAAACTAATCTTTGAAAGTATGTTGTCAGGTTAATTGTTAACATTATCATTACGGTTTTAAGGTAAAGTGTTCAACACTATAGTGTCTTTGTGTGTTCATTTAGAGAGAATACTTTTTTGAGTTTGATTAGAAAGTCAACACTCACAAAATTTTTCATCTTGTCTGGAATTGTGGGCCTCAGAATAAGCTTTTCTCTTAATCATGCATACATACAATATCTTAGCACTACACTGTTTCTATTGTATGTTTGGTACCGTTTACAATATCATCTCAAATCTGCACTACACAACAACATGAGGCCTCTTCCGTTTCTCAATGATTTATACCACCCCTGTAAGCCTCTCCAAACACGTTTGTGTAGACCGTATGAAGTGTTGTTTTAGTAAATGGGTTTCACTTGAATATGTAATGTGACCTCCTTCTTAAGGTCGCCATATTTCTTTCTGTGTAGATTCTTGTCAATACCAGATGATGTGCCATTATATTTCATTACTTGAGCAAACGAAAAAAAAACCGGATACTTGTGGGGCTTTAACGGCACGTTTTAATCTACTTTGTAAGGGGCTAACGTTTTGTACTGTAAACTTCAAAAAGGCAAACACAGAATTGTAAATATTTTTATCTGTGGTATCCGTTAAGTTTTGAACTTGGTCATACTATGTGGATGACAAGACTGTAAAAAATCGTATCACTGATATGATGTTGCGTGGTTCCTTGACTGAAGGCGCACCCAAAATGTTCCTTAAGGATGTAAGAGGTCAACCTGTGCAAATAAGGAGCACTGAAGGATGCACCACGCCAGGGGTCCGTATCATGGGAAGAAGAAGGACAAATTTACTGACAGGTTCATCCAGGATAAAACGTACTTATGACAACAGCTCTAATACAATACTGTCTGTCTGTCACAGGAAAATGTTTATCACTTTAGTTTCGTCTCAAGAGAATTAGACATACATTTGTACACCTCACTCCAATATTTATTACTTTTCTATTGGGAAAGTCTTCAATTTAATAGGATGCAAAGTCAAATACCTGTATGTAACTGTATGTAATCGACTCCCGATGGACGAACATCATCAACTGCCTGTACTCCGATAGCTGACTACGTTAGTGAAGCTGATTTCTAAATTAGGAATGAAGCAATTGGAACTCTATAGCCGCTATAAACAATTGGAACTCCAGTGTTATGATACCTAAAACTCGACTCGATGTTACTGTCCTATGGAAAATCACTACGATGCTTTGAGTTTGTATTGACCACACGTAAGCCTAATACTATATAATCATTCGTTATCACGACGTGCCTTTTTGTCCATTTTAACTAGAGTCTGACTTCTCTCCCGATAGTGTTGTTGTTGTAAGTATTTTCACACATGAAAACCACCGATAGAGAGTAAGTCAGTCAGCACCTATGTTCCGTACATGCACCATTTCTCAAGGCGATGTGCTTCACTTGTATCGACTCTCAAGTCTCCCGGCTAGCACACTCACAGAATGTTGCGCATTGTTCTCTAGTGCTGCTAAGGTGCCAATACCGCGTTGTTGTGCCAAATTCAATGTCATATGCCTTTATAAAAACTGTACACAATAACAGTTTAGGTTTCAGTGCTTCGTTTTGGTTCTACATAGCAGATTAAGAACGTGAAAGAACCTAGACGCAAGTATGACACACATAACTTTACGACATGTGGCCTCACGTATCACTTTGACATTGAACAATACAGTGTAAGTTTATGAGTATTAGAACATTGACCAAAGTACGAACTTACCTTCATACTAGTTCATGTAGTATATGTTTCTCAGACCATTACTGCATAGTTTGAATGGTAAAACCGCCGTTTTGGTTGTCCTTTACAGCATGTTACATCATTTCCTTGGACTTAACACACCTACACACACAGTTTCTCCGTTGTTACTATGTATCACACACAGAAATCCTGTCCCTGACCCCTCCAGCAATAGTCGCTATTTGAATGGCCCTTTCTAAGAGGCAGACAAAACCCGTGCGGCAGAGTGAATGGGAAAGCTTTGTACCCAAAGTGTCGGCTTGGACAAATATTTGAAGTGTATCCAAGCAAGGAGCCGACTCTACCCACAGAAATCGACGTGTGAATTAAGATTCTTCTGTCGTCATAATCCCTTAAAGTGAGTTTGGAATTCCTGCATACGAAAGGGTAATAGCCTTGACGAGAGCACTATTTAGAACGACGACTGTTCAAGTCCCTTCCAAGGGCAATATTAGTGACTATTGTGTTCTCTAATCACAGTTCTCTACTATACAACATATTAGTTTTGTCCAAGATTTACGGGTGCACATGTCAAAGGTCTACAATACAGCGTCATGAAATACAAATTTTGTTGGAGGAAGACAAAAGAAGGGAACAAATATTAGGAAAAGTCTGGCTGTCGGACGCTCCTAGCAACATTGTATAGACTATAGTGGAACGACATCGATGTTGGGGGTTCCATTAATTGGCTATTTAACTGCCTGAAAGTTGCTCCTTGAAAGAGTTTTTGATTACTCTGTGTGGCGGCCATGTATTTTATGTCCTGACAGGGTTAGGTGTACAGTGGTTTAGGGTACAGTGATTTGATTACCAGGTATAGCAGTTGCAGTGATTGAAATGGGGGGGGGGGGGTGGCTGTAGCATATACTTCCGTCTTGTACAGAGCTGGGGTTTTACGTGTTGTGCTTTTGGAGCCACAACTTTGGGAATGTCAAGTTGATTTAAGTTCAAACCCAGGTTATCAACACATAGATTACACCCAATTATACAAGGTAAACCCATAGGTCGACTACCCGCCTAACAACGGTGCAATTTTCACCGAGGCTAAAACACAGTTTTGTTTCAATGAGAATGCATTTTAGGTTCCAGTTAGGTTCTGTCCCAAGGTGCTCGTATATTTAAAAAAAATCCTGTGTAAACATAGCTCATAATTTGGTGTATGCGAATGGTACGTTTGTAAACCATCAGTAACAGGAGCCCCCATAGGTGGAATGAGATTTCCGAGAGGAACAAAGGATCTGATTGGGTAATTGGTGCCCTGAACACAAAGCGAACAAAAGATTACAACTAAGTGCATGTTTGATGTGGGAACATCTCCGGGTGACTGCAAGGTTGTTTGCTTTTTAAGTTTGTTTTAGTTTTCAATTAGCCCCTTTTACAACTTCCTTATAGTGAAAATGGCTTACCGAGTCATTTTAGCTGTGATGTTTATGTCCCTTACGAAGTACTAGTTATCATTTGATTTTGAGAGAAGGTATCACATGTAATCCTACAAATTACAGTCGTTAGCTAACTGTTATGCTTCATCGTGCAGTTTCACAAATAGCATTTGAATTCTGATAATCTAAAATAACACCACGGTCGGTTATTTGCCCTAAAACTATTGTGAAAGGTATTATTATTTAAGATCGTCGACAAATTGCTTCCAGAACCTTGAATAGACCAGTCGACCCCCCAACCAACACTACATGCCAACCATCCAACATATCCACCCTGTTGACAAGTACGTTAGAGGCCGCTTTAGGTACTTTTGTGTCTCCCAAAACAACGTTTACGATTGAAAGTAAGTCGCTAAGCACCTACCTCAGACCCTCACGAAGGTAGTCAGAAAATCATACTGAAAGGACACAAAAAAACAGTAGAAAGTGTATCCAAAAGAAGAAAGTTTTTCCATGTCACACTGCACTCTATGAGTTGATGACACACACTGTCTGTTTGCTGATTATCTTATAGACCGGCTAGAAAGCTGACAGTCCATTTTGTTTACCCTAGAGACCCCAGTGGTATTTGTACATTTTCTCTTATCGAACGTTACTGTGTTACTCTGTCTTCTGGCGTGGAAAATCGCCTGGAGGAACAGCGATTTGTCAATAAATACTCCCTTTGGCGAGTAGAATGCTGTCGTTTCTTTGCAGTGATCTGTAAAATCTGATTGAGCTTTCTGACGTCAAAAGACTTCACAAGATTGATAGGTGCTCTGCTGTATTGTTTTCGCATGTTAAGGTATTCTTTGACAACAATTTGGGAGAAAAGATTGTTTCTTGTCCTCCATGTTTTTCGTCCAATTGGTCGTGAGAAAGACAAAATACAGATGATTAAGCAAAAAGCTCTATATCAATGCCCAGTGGCGACGAAAATGGCAGACGTGAGCCCTTTCATACCCTTTCCCTCTCATGCTTGAACCGTTCTAACGTAAGTGATTTGGTAAATATAACATACAAAATTAAAGTCTACCATTTTTAGCTCAAACTGCTCAACGGCGGTATGGTCTTGTGATATAGCAACATCAGCAACGTTCATGATATTGCTTTGAAATGAATGCCAGTGAAAGGAAAGGAAATTTATGGTTTTCGAAACATTTTTACAACGTGGGACCGCGAATCAGACAGTCGTCAGAGTAACACACGGCTCACCCCGAAAAGTGTAACAGGTGGTCCCTATACAGTATGCTTTACCTCACCTGTTCGTCTTAAAGAAGCTATAATTTAAGACCGATTACAGGATTAGAGAAGGATCATGTGGGGATTAAGTCACACTAATGTCACGGAAGATTTCTCACTTTATGTCTAGCTTTAAGTAGTTTGGCTTAACTCCTAATTAGTGTTTTGTTGTTACTTGCTAGGTGTCACAAAATGTCTTTTAGAAATATGGATTTTTTAAAGATTTCATCTTGCGCTAAAATGTGAACATCATTGAAAAGGATATAGAGTTGTTTTCATTGTAAAATTGGTGACCAATGTTACAGATCGTAATGCTATTTCGCCAGTTCACATTTTTCAGTTTTTCCCCCCATAATTTTCTTGAGAACTTTCTTCGTGAATCTATTATGGGAATCTATGAGTCGTATTGAATTTTCATTTTTCACTACGAGTTTTTTGTCTTTCGCCGCCCTTCGGCGGCGAAAGGCAATCAGACTGATATTAGATTGCTGTCCGTCCGTCCGTCCGTCCGTCCGGGTCGACCATGCCATACCGTGCTAGCGAGATATTCTACCCTGCAGATTCGATGGTATTGCCAAAGGCCATGCAAGTACTAGTATGTATGACATACGTATCGGCCTGCCATGAATGTGCTGCTTGGTTTATGCATGGCTTATTAGCAGGAATAAAGGACCTGTAATGTGCCCTGCACAACGTATTTGTAGACGTCTATTCAACCAAAGACCTCCGCGATTCAACTTGTACTATATCTGCAAGGTAAAGAGAAAACATTTAAGGTATCTTTGCGTACGTGTATTCGATGGATATCAGTCACACTTCGTTTCTCTTAGTGAACGCGGCGCGTACGAAAGGGTCCAAACGTTGTGGTGTCTTTCCTCCCAGTAGGTAGGGGTAGGTTGGACCTTATGATTTATAATAGGCGGTCGAGAAACACTGGGCAAGTTCCAAGGACGTTATCGTCCTTGGCAAGTTCAGAGCATAACAACGTTACAATGCCAGCAGTTGAAGGAAATCTTCATCTCACAATCTGTCACTACCACACGGCAATATTGCAAAGTAATTGTGGAATATAGCGTTTTTTGTGTGCGTAGAAATGTAAAAGAAATTTTCTTTGACACGGGTGGGCGCAAAGCATCATGGGGCAGCAAAGAAAGTAGATAGCGGGGAACCCCCTACAGCTGTAGGATCAACCAATCAGAGGTGCGTATTGCGATCACGTGCACGTCTTAGCTAGCTGCAAGCGTAAAAAATCCTGGGCGGGCAGTCTTCAATCCCAGTGTCAAAGATATTTCCACGGCTTGCGGAGCTAGCGGCAATGCGAAAAAAATCCTCGGCTTGCGCTGAGGAACTGGGCGGGCAGTCTTCAGTCCCAATGCCGTCGACTGGACAGCGGCGAGTACGTCGCTAGCTCGTGAAACACACAATGACGTAATTGCTGTTTGTTTCACCATGTTTCACTCTTTTGTCACGTAGGTGCAATATTTGCTTTCAGCCTTCCATATTTACATGGGAACAATGCGAATCCGGGTGACACATTTTCACCGTGTTTCACCAACATTCACCCATTATGTGCCATTTTCACCGTACGCCGTGTGGTAATGATCAAGGAGGTTAAAAAGAGATGGTAGTTGCAATGGAAAGAGATCCTAAAATCTTCCTAAACTTCAACCTACACAAGAACAGCATCGGCTGTCCCGACATAGACAGGAGAAAAGCAAGGTAAGGGGTGGACACAATAAACTATACAGCAAAATATGACTTTTAGCAAGGAGGTTAACCTCCTTGCTTTTAGTCCTTCTTTAACCTCCTTGCTTTTAGTCTTCAGATGCGCCATATGCATGACGGGTAAAATGTTGATTTGTACCTGTTTTTACAGATTTCATGTTTTTAAGAAACTGACAAATGTCGTAAGTATTGTCCAAAATTTAACATTATTTGGCAAATATCCACAGTACTTGTTGTAGCATTCTAAAGCTATGAAAACTTCATAACTAAATAAAATGATAACATGCTCTTGGCCACAAAAGAAGTGACCAACAGTAATTATATTGTCTGGCTATGTTACATTTGCTATTTGACCTGAAGTCCAAATTTCTGGAGAATCATTATTTGTTTGATTGTTTGGTTGTTTGGAGGTTTGGTTGTTGAACCTCATATTTAAAACAAGGAGAGTTTTCGGTTTTTACAGTGTATAGGTTAGTTCCAGTGCCACAAAGCCTGTGTCTACATCAAACATGTGTCTAGTTGTAACATATTTTGATTACCCCACAACTCGCTCATTTTTGCATCCCCTTTCCTTACAGAGAGAGCATTAAGCAGGTAGCTAAGCTGTTGGTGCAGATCCATGCCTTGGACCACGCCCTGCAGGTCGCCAGAGAACACAGCCTCAAGAATCTCAAACAGATGGTTGTCGGGCGGTAGCACATGGTTACCACACAGGATACTATACATCCTTCAGAAACTTGGGAACATGGGCTTTCAAAAAACTTACCACCTGTAGCTTTTACACTGGTCAGCTTGTGGTCATCTCATATGGTAAAGGATATCTAGTCCATTGTATAGTAAGTCCTTTCATGAACTAGTGATATTGAGTAGCACAAACTTAGATGGGGGAGGGGAGGACCAGGTCGGATCAAAGAAATCTCCAATTGTTTCCATCTCATGTGAACTGGGTTGACAGACATGATGTAAGATTTTGGTGTAGAAATGGCCATTGTAACAAACCTATAATTACCGGTATGTAATTTTAGTACGCCTTATTCTTATAAAGGATTCATACCTTCTGTAACATCTGGAGTCTGTACATGTTCATAGTGTGTACTGGTGCAGTCTCTCTGCTAGCAGGTAGTGAAGAAATACAATCAGAATATGATGTCCTTTCCACTTTTACATTGTACAACTCAAGTGATGGCTATCATGAGGAAATATCTGCCTTTGATCAACATTCATTGAACGGAAAAAAAGCATCCATCCTGAATCTTAGCACATTCTAATCGTGTTTGGTGAAGACTGGTGACAGTGTATAGATTGACTTGAGTAGGGAACTGTGAGCATTGTACATACAGGAAAGATGTGAAAGCTATATACAATGTATCTACTGAGTTTTGTGGAGGTCTACTGTCAAAAGAGTCAAATAAAACTTGATTTTTTTTTTGCATACAAAAATCGTTACCGACTGAATTTGTCACAGTTATTCTATTTATGAATCTCCTAAAGGCACAGCATCAAGTTCTCTGACGAGGTCTTTTTTAACCTCCTTGGTGTTATTAAACAGCCGTCGGGGTCTCGCTGGCGGCGTCTCGCGTCCTCCCCAGCCATGTGGAAATTTTGGAAGGTCGGTGACCGGAGAGAGCTCGCCCGGAACGTCGCATGTATAGACAACTACTTTTGTATAGTTGCATATGTTGGAACAAATAGCAATTCATTACAGGCCTGCGATAACAAAACCTACTAGTATATTGTTTTCGTTGGCGTCCATGGGCGCCACCATTTTGTCCCAAGGGAGTGTCGCATGTTGGGAAGGGGTGTCGCGATTTTGATGTGTTATTACGATGTTACAATTTTAGGACCATATATCCGTGCACAAAATAAAGCGCTTATATACCGACGCTTTCGATCAGTCCTCTGATCCTTCTCAAGTTGAAATGACCCAGAGCCTAAGTCACGATGTGGAGAATTACCTCTATGAAATCCAGAATTGTGCAGAGATCTGACGTGGGGTGGGAGGCGGTTGCATGTGGAAAATTGCTTACTACTCGAAATTTCAAGGGATCTTCGTGGAAGAAACTTCAACAAAAGTGTATCCCTCTTTGATATATGTAAAATACACTGACTAATATTTTATCTAATTGATTTCAAATGAGAAGATTCCAAGCTACCCCGATGGAGTGAGTTTGTGGCCCATAACCACTGACGTAATGAATCAAAATCTCAATAATTTTGCATTCCGAAAAGAAATGAAACGTTCCTTTCAACATACCACAATGAAACTGCATTTGCATTTTGAAACTCATTAAGTACAATTTTATTAACAGACACAGACCTGACAAAAATCAGTAAACTGGATGCTGCACCAATTAGAAAATGAACACATTATATCAGCAGGCATCTATACGTTTAAGGGCTTACTGGTGCAATAAATTACGAGAACAAATTGAATAAACTTTGTACGTCAACGTACAGAACAAGTGTTGTTCACATGAACATAGGACTTTATAACACCAGTGGTAATCAGATACTCCACTAATTCCTTAGTAGCGAAATGGACAATTGTTTTGAGTATCGCCCCTTCAAAAGTTTTCACAGACCATCAAGTCCGGACCTGCACCTGATCCTTTGTACCTGTACCTGAATTTTCTGTTCCAGTACCCACCCCTAGTTCATACCATTGAAACTGTTCTGAAACTCATCTGGTAAAAGTTTTACCTACACAATATAAGTAAGCGAAAGACCAGCTTTTTTTAAAAGCTCTTGTTTTATAACTTTTTTGACCGAATACCCCTTCCGTTCATTCTTCATGTTGCAAGCAAATCACATTTTGCTTCAGTTGAATCATAGATTTTTACTGTGACATAGACTATGGAATTCACTTAACTCATACAGGTATACGTAGAAATGTCATGGTAAACATAGCACTTCTACCAACTGTTGCTACGTCCCATTCCGATGTTCTACTGAAATCTCCATAGATTCGTACATACAAAGTAAACTGGTCACTTAACATGGCGATCATAGGCTTCGTCGTGTTAATGGGGTCTACAAACTTTTAAATCTGCCCAAATTAAGTGAACATAACAGTACAAAAATGTTGTAAATTAGTGCTGCAAAAAAAATAGCTGGATGAGGACAGATTATGCAACTTGGGAATAGAAATGACGATATGCTAAACAGCTGGTTCAGGTACAAAACAAATGCACTGCCGGACATACCATACAATCGTGCGATGGTATGATCATGGTAGCTTCTACGATGCATTCCTAGCCTAGTGGGTCATGAGTTATAAAATTTGATAAAATTAGAGTGAATAATTGGCCAGAAGAGTTATTCCATGGGAAGTGTATACGTAGCGTGCACGTGTAGGCAAAAGAAACCCATAAGTGGCCAAACTCCCCAGGAAAACTATTCTCCCTATATATAGCCAGCGCGCGAAGTTAGTCTGGTAGATACTTGAAATGCAGAAGCAACGCACGAAACATTTACATCTTCAGATTTCTTATATATATGTTTACTTTGAATGATAGATGGTACCGATTTCTATAGACACACGTTTAGGCCCGTTGATTTTTTATTAACGAGGCATTTAGTACTGTTGTGTAGACAGAGTGAATCGCTGACTTTGAACTCTTTTAATTAGTGACCAGAAGTGGCCGCAAATGTGGGAAACGGGGTGTGTTATACGGGTGGTTGTTGTGCAGGTATGGTCATAATTTAGAGCCACGACGGAACAATAGCTGATTACAACGACAGGTATAGAGATTAAACATGTTTCTTAATAATGTGTTGCTAAAGGCGTATAACGCGGACCATAACTATTTGTATTTGATCAGAGGTTGTTTCTGCGTAAATATTACTAGTTTAATTGTATTTTCTACGTTACCCAAAGTGTCTACTATCTTAGAAATCAGGTTTCTGATAAACTTGTATTATCTGATCTTTCGTCAAGAAACACGTATCATAGATTGATGTATCATATCATGTAATAGACCATAATGGATGTTCATCAAATAGTATTTCAATTCTTACCTTTCTACGCCCGTGTCATCGATTCGTTCTGGTCTCTAGTTCTCTTCTGTCATGGCCTTCGGTAACAAGCAGTTGTGATGCTACCTCTTTCCAAATCACAGTAATATCCCTGTTGTCTCTTTCAGCGTCGAGCCAACCTTTGTGAATGCCGAATTAATCGACCATGCCTCGCCTACCTACAACCGGCCTGACGGTAACACAGTGCCGCACACACACACCGGTTGCTAGCATGCAATGACAGGCGTAACCACCCGTTCAGGTCACTTGGTCCGTTGCACCTTTCTGGGGAGAGGGGGTTGGAATCTGCCAGATGATATTAACGAAGCATTTCAAAATGCTACAGGGATTTTGAAACTTTTTCATAGAATTACCAACGACATGGTTGACCTCGTATTAGTGTATCATAAACTAAAAGTAAACCACTAACGATTACAATGAATTTACAACCATATACCGTCCCCTCGACATATTCACATGGAATCGCCCGTTGCTTTTTCCACTTCTCTCCCATGGAAGACTAACACAGTTATCGCTGTCGGGATTGTTGTCCGTTCTTTCACACACTGTTTGACAAGTCACGCCTGCATGTCGGCACACAACAATCCACACGTATTTACTCTACTTCACTGAAAGGTCCTCCTCTGTGTCACAGGTCACCTGTGTTACCAGCTCCTTAGAACCTGTACCTGTGCGAAACGTGTCCCCTTGATTACAAAACATCTTGAAGAGTACATTGTAACAGTGATTCACATGAAGAATTTTGTTGTTTTCATGTAATTCAAAGTTTGGAAAAAAAGATATCTATAATCTATGTTTTGTTCGTATTTGTTTCGTTTTTTTGTTTTTGGCAAACCAAAGGCACTGACAAAAAGCACTGTAGGTTTTTAACATTTTCAAATAAAGATAGTCTGCTCGTACTTACATATACAGTTGTTGCTTTAATGTAACAAAACAGTCATCTGGAATTGATGTTTGGTTCGTATTTTGCCGTTACTATGAAGGCAAACCAAAGACGCCGACCAAAAGCACCATAGGTTCTAAACATCTCAAGATAAAGAAATAGTATAACAGTACTTTTGAATAGCATGCCGCTTTTCTTTGCACAATATTTTTGACCATCACCTTCGTGATACGTCTTTTACTGTGTTGTCATGTCAAATTCATTGACGTCATTCCAGCCACATGAT
>NC_049987.1:13295993-13320430 GCF_000003815.2 Branchiostoma floridae | reverse complement strand
CAATCCGGGCAAAGGGTATTGTGGTCGACCCTTGTATAAGAAATACAAACCTTGCTTGTAGAGAAAATATGGAAAAATGCCAGTCATCTAGAGAATAGAGGTCTTTAACTTGAAGAATGTCATTGAATTTCAGAGACCGTGTTAAGCATATAGCTAGTCCATACAATAACAAGATGTTTTCCTTCTGCTCTGTTCAAGGGGGGAAAGAGGGTAAAGCGGACAGAGTTCTTAAGAAAAGAGGAAAACATATAAAGTGAAACGAATGTATAGAAATGGCGTCTTGTTTTCTTAAATCATGTAAAGCAAAGCACATTTATCTATTTACGTTATGATCGCCAGTGTGCTGAGACTTGTGCAACGCTGAGGAGTTTTTAAGAATGACATTCACTTGCGCACCAATCGGAGAGAAATTATGCCACCTAGAAACTATAGTCTATGGTTTTTTAAAAATGACAGGAATATACAATGTAGATATAGACAGGGGCGGGGTCTGGGTATAAATAGTATATGTATGAATAGTCTGCATGGATCAGTGATTAGTATTTTCCTGGTATGCATGTTTGCTAAAACGTTTGTTACGTCCATTAAAATGGAGGTATTGTTTTCGATGTGTCTGTCTGTCTGTCTGTCTGTCTGCCATCCGTTTCTTTGTGTTTCAGCAACATTGGTCAGTATGAGTAAGGAAGCTATGAATGGATTGTGGTGATATCTGACTTGTTAGTATGTCTTGAAATGGCCTAGTTTTGTGATTAATTCCTTGTTGATAAATAATTTGAATGTCATTCTTGTGGGTTACGAGAACATACCTGTCCGTGGTTCTGAAATTTGTCCGTGCACACGCAAACATACCCGTTCTTTTAGCCAACATTAATTGCATACAAACATACCGTTTCTTGATTCTGAACATCATTCACACACAAATGCATTATCTTTGGTGCTGAACACCATCCATCCACACACACACACAAACTCCTATCCTTGGTGCTGAACGCTATGTACATACATACAAAATACATGGTGCCGAACATAAGAAATTGGTACAAAATCTCTGTGGCGACGGAAGAGAGAATTGTTACCCTCCAATATGTTTTTATTAGGAATATGTGTTGTACAATGTTACATTGTAACGGAAGTTTAACATAGTCTAGTACAACAACATGTCACCTATTGTAACAAAAGAAACCATCGACAATCAGTCAATTTTCCCTTCTGCAGTATAATTACATCAGTGGTACATCAAGAACTCTTGAGCATTTTTTCTAACAAATAAGACCCTTTTCACTTTGGAATGTGGGCCAGGAAGGTGTGTGCAACCGCTCCCGCTATCAGCATACCAACGACTACCAGTGCGATGGCTCGGGCCTTCTTGATACGTTTGACCACGCGGTATTTTCTCTTGCGGCTCTTCATGCTGTCGGTCAGCACGGCATTCAGGTACAGATTCAAATCCATGGTGTTAATTCGTACATTGTCCATAGCGGAAGTGTGCGTGTTGTCGATGTCACCGCGTACTTTATTGTCAAGTGAAGAGATCGGTTTGGGCTCAAGTTGGGTCATGTTAGGGGCGGGGCTGTCGCTGGTCTCTGGAGAGGAGTCGTCGGGGATCTTTGAAACACGGTGGCGTACCCTGGCGGCGCTGCGGTGGTTATCTTTGGCTGTAAAGCCCCAGTTCTCGTATCCATCCCACTCTCCATCTCCAACTTGTGACCCGACCGTTGGGACCTGATGAGTGTGACTGTAGACGTCGCACGTGAGATTTTGCTCAAAACGGAACCTTTTCCAGCCCTCGGACTCGAGAGTCTCCGTCTGGTCAGGAACTTGGGCATTCTTCATTTCGTCTGTCGGAGGGGTCGTGGACTTGGTATTCATCTTTGGAAGTGCATCAGTCGCTATCAGCACACCGACCACAGCCAGTGCGATGGCTCGGGCCTTCTTGATACGTTTGATGACGCGATGCTTTCTCTCACGGCTCTTCATGCTGTCGGTCAGCACGGTATCCAGGTACAGTTTCAAATCTGTGGTGTTCGTCATTCGTACATTGTCCATAGCGGTAGTGCCCGTGTTGTCGATGCCACCGCGTAATTTCTTCTCAAGTGAGGAATTCGGTTTGAGCTCAAGCTGGGTCATGTTAGCGGCGGGGCTGTCGTTGGTCTCTGGAGAGGAGTCGTCGGGGATCTTTGACAGGCGAACCCTGACGGTGCTGCGGTGGTTATATTCAACCGTGAACCTCCAGACCTCGACTCCATCCCACTCTACATCTCCAACTTGTGGCCCGACCGTTGGGACCTGAGTGTGACTAGAGACGTCGCACGTGGGATCCTTCTCAACACGGAAACTTTTCCAGCCCGCAGATCTGAGAGTCTCCGTCTGGTCAGGAACTTTGACATTGTCCATGCCGTCTGTCGGAAGGGGAGTAGATATTATATTCGTCTTTGGAGAGGCATCAGTCGATGTCATGCTGTCGGAATCGCGATGAGCTTGAGTGTCGTCTTCACCTTCAGCGAAGCCGTGCTTCACCTGGACCCAAGGCCTTTCCCATCCGCTCTGCCCGGAGAGACCGCCGGGATCTGCGGTGCCGACTCGGCTGTCTCCCCAGCTTTGGTGCGAAGGATCGTTGGCGTCCGTGTCATTCACATCGGTGTTGTAGCGGGATGGTACCGTGATAGTTACCACAGCTACCTACAAACAAAACACACTCAATCTCATCGTAAGGACGGAATAAGCACTCGAATCGTGTAGTCATGTAGACTTGGAAATTCAGAATCACTTTTCTATCAAAGGATTGTGTTAACTTTTTCGAGTTTTCAAATGGCATGTAAATTCAGTGAAAGATAGGCAACAAGAGCATACATTATCGTTCTCTGCTCGGTGGTCTCCCCAGCTTCGGTACGGGGAAAGGTTGGTGGCAACTTCGTCCGCATCGGTGTTGGACTGAACCGTGACCGCCATGGCAGCAACCTGAAAACACACAGTCAATCTCATAGTATGAACAAAATGGAGACTCGGTTGTCCATGGCTTCTTGACTCGGAAACTCACCATTTTATGAAATGATTGAGTTAACTTTCTCGACTTTTCACATCAGTTTTAAAAAATAACGTTATATCATGTGATGATTGAGTTTGTGAAAGACAAGGGAAGAGAACCTACTTTATCTGCTCTGTTTGTCATGATATCAATATCCAGTAGTTTATGTACTAAAACTGTAACTATGATCAATGGTGAAACGGTAATGTTAGATTGTTGTTGTTGTTGTTGTAGGAAACTCACCGATGTCACAGCAAAGAGAAGCATCGCCGTGACCACAGCTACTATCAGGTACCGCTGACGTCCATCTTCCTTGTCAACATGTGAGAGAGGACAGGACGGGAACGTTACCACCCGGGCCCGCCGGTGTCTCCGTCTGCCGCGTCTTCTGGACATGTCGCCAGAAGTCTGAACTAAATACGAGACGGCCTCAAATGTGCGTCTGTCGATTCGAATAGTCAGTCGTAACTGTAAACAACTTATATCGAACTCCGTTGCTAGTCTAGAACACAGGGATTTTGTAGTTCTGGAATAACTTTTCGAACATCGAACAACGGGTCAATGTGAAGACAAACTATTATGACGAGTGTGTAGTCATGTGGTCCCAGAATTTTGCCACAGGATAGGACTTTTATACGTAGAATCTGTGTAATTTGGACAGAGGAAGATCATCAAATGCAATAGAGTACGGTCTTAGCAACTACTGATCACAAGGATACACTTTCTCCAATATCCGGTGCGTTTTAGTCTCACATTTCGTCAAGGACACCAGTAGATGTCGGAAACTTGGACAAAATATGTACATATAGTACTACATAAATCATTGCTAAATCATTATCGGGCTTTTCGTATTCTTAAGTATTGAAAGGTATCAAAGGGGATAAACTGGGCTAAGATCCTCAGCTGGGATCCACACGAAACTCTAAGCATATCCGGACGATTTTCAGTAGTTGCACGATGTCAAGCAACATTGCCTTAGATATCTAGGAAATCATGAAGGGTGGCATAGAAGTTTTAACATTTTGTCAAAGCTACCTTTATTGCACAATCTTTTCCGTCTGCCCAACAATAGAAGCTCCAAAGTAACACCTGCTTTACGTTGAATGTCAAAGGCGACACTTAGTGGCTCACAAAAGCATAACACCATAGAGTTGCATTGTCTATACAACCGTTGAATATTTAGGAGCGCCGTCTAGCAGCCAAGAAAATAAATGCAGTAGCTTGAACTCAGCGTCATAGTAGCCTAGTATCCATTGGTTAGTCAATGTTAGTAGGAATGTAATCGATACCCTTACCAATCAACATATAGCAATGTTTGCTATGCGGGACCACCATTGAAGTATCGTGTTTGCATAGTTAATTGAGTGCTGGTTGGCCAAAAGTAACGGGAAGACCAATCAGTATAGACATACCAAATTTAATGATGATGATTAGAAATCTATTGGACATACCATTGGCCATTAAGCAGCCAATCAATTCTCAGCTGGGTGTTGTATCCCGGCAAAGCTAATGTTGGTCTACACTGATAGGTCAATATAATATCTTATTGTACCAATCAGCATACACATCAAGAAGTTGGTGTCATCATGTGTAGTTCTACCCCATTCCGCTAAGACGTATTGGCATCAATGTACCGCAGCTAGTTGGAGAAGACGCTTGAACATTTTATCACTATTCATTCATCAGAGGATAAATTGTCTCGTTTAGAAATAACGCTTGTTCTTGTTTCAGAGGACGGTGTAACGGTCCATCAAGTGGCTCTCTCTGGGCTCTCATGGTTATATTCCACTGTTACGAATCCACACACCTTGCAGCCTTTTCAAAGAAACATTCCACATGTTTGTAATCTGGCACGAAACATCGTTTGATCTTTTATCAACGCTATCTGAATCTAGCCATTATACATAATCTACTTATATTTGGTTAGGAACTGTTAGAACTTCCTCAATCAGATTACACATTACGATTTTTCACCACAACATTCTGCTTGGGAAATAGGCCCTGTGTAATAGATGTTATGATGAAAATGCAAAGAAATCAGATACGAGAGAGGTTTACTGCAAACAGCATCTCCGAAGTACTAGTATACATTTCCTTTGAGCTTCTCGATATCTATATCATATGGTAATTTATGAAATGATATGATATGATATGATATGATAGTACACCTTAAGGACTATCATAACGCTGTTGCACTGCGTCGATTAGTCAAGTTATATTCTTAGCATCTTCATATGATATGTTATGTTACTAATATGCGACGTAAACATATTGACAAAAAAAAAATTAGCTGTACATGACGTTTTTGCCCATTCCATGGGAATTCCTCTTCACAAATCTGACCTACGTACTAAAAGTGGGCGAAATTGAAATGCCTTGGTCGAAACATGTTTGCTTCGTCTTTTTGTTGTTTCTTAAATTCGTCCAATCTCTGGCAAAAGTTTTCTACTTTTTCTCTCAATTTTCTTTCCGTTTCCTCCTTCAAGGCTTTTCTCTGTTCTTCATGCGCCTTCCTTCTAGCCTCTATCTCAGAGCCAAGCAGTTCATCTATGTGTGTCTTAGACTTCAGTAATCTTAACGATTGGGCTTCAGCCCGTGAGTTTCTTGTCCGACTTTGCGGAACAGCAGTCTTCGGTCTGGGGCGCCCCCTAACGGGATTCGGAGATCGTGCAGCTCCTGATAACGTGAACGTTGACGTCGTCAAGGTATAAGGTGATTTTCCATAGTACGGATCATTGTCACGACTATTTGCACGTTCGAGTATCCTATCGCCCGAGACAGTACTGGGTCTGTCTCTCCTCAGTAGTCTAGGTTGTGTGCTTGCGGTAACAACACTAATATCGTCCGCTTCAGTACTGGTACTAGTCTCGCTACTCTTTGAGATCACTGACAGTTCTGAGTCTGTTGACAGAGTTCTCCCTCGTTTCTCGTCTAATTTTGACTTGTCGCCAAAAGAGGAGGCGCTTCTGCTTCGAAGTAATCGGTCACTGTTTGGAGCGACAGCCGTCGCGTTCCTGCGTTTCTTCTGTCTGCCGTTAGTCGGCGTTGCTGTCCTCGGTCTCCTCCCAGCTGCAGTCATACTAGAATCCGCTAGAGAGCTCCCTGGCCGTTCGAGCTTTGAGCGCGGTGGCCTGCTCAGTGCAGAGTCCAGGTCGAGTTTCAGGGCGATGTCTCTCTGAATAGATAAGTCTGTGTGTTGTCTCCTGATGCCTCTAGTGTTGTAGGATCTCTCGATCATCGTACGATACTTCTGTAGATGGATCCTACATCAGAAAAGAAAACTTTTATGTGAAATTTCTTCGAACGAAACATCGATGCATTTACGATACATTATCTTGTTGAGATGCACTGAGACACTCTCACTAACATGTATACTAGGTGTACGTGCTCTAGAATTTCACTTACGCTTAGATCATCCTAACCACCAGAACCAAGTTGACATGTAGAATTCCTCCAATGAAAAGGCGTTTAACTTCCAGCTTACCTATCCAGAGAGTGGGACAGATCGTCATCTATGTCCTGATTGGCCAGTTTGGCGTCACTTTCGTCAATCCCAACCCAGCCGTTTTTGGATGACTTTATTTTTTTCTTGGCGTATCTGTAGGCGAAAACATAGATAAAAATTGTTACAGAGAACGAACCTCAACGAAGTATTTACTCATTACCCAGATCATTGCCTTCATTGTATCATCATGTAATGTTGCTTTTAAAGGAATAAGTTACAACAAGTTTATCCAGAAATAGAAAACGAAAATACAGTTAGTGTTGGTGATGCTGGGACATGCTGGTGCACATGTATCTTACAATCAGTAAGATATCTTTAAACAACAGCGTTATCCATATATTATTCACGATATGTACGGTAATAGAATATGGCTGAAACAAATCTAGTACAAAGTGACAATGTCAAATTGTTAAGAGCCTGTCAAGTAAGATTGCAAATCTATTGTGACATTTTTTTTTTCGTGTATTTTCATTGAATCACAGAGCACAAAGATAAGAGACAAAACATGAGTCCTTACCTTGCCCCTGCCCCCGCCACTCCGGGAACCTTTTTGTCCTGACTGGTGCCCGTGTACATCTTGCCAGTTGTGTTTTCTGTACTTTCAACCTTGACTGTTCTTGTCTACACGTGCTCCATACGGAAGATGCGTCACTTAATTATGTCCCACCCAATCCTAAATGAGGGAACAACAGGAAACAGACATGAGCCACAGTCTACTTGAATTTTTCACCTTTCAGAAGATTCAAAAAGCGTTCAGCAAGACACTTGAGTAAAAGCAGGACCATCCGACGATCCGAAAACAACACATTCCCTTGTAGTCTCACTTTGTATCCTCTTTTTGTTTGGTAAATCTAAGACAATACATATGCGTATCTGCCCTATGTTGTTACAAAAACGTACTCGACCAGGGTTTTTTTTAATGCTTCACAATGAAGAATCATGGCATTAACTGATGTCAACTGAATCGCCTGACACCAGTCTTGCTTGTTCTGTTTCGAAGATATTAGCTATAGCTACTCACCCGGATATAAGTCACTGATAAGCGCATCATCATCCCACGCTAATGTGATGTCTGGATTAAGTGACAGAGCTCGAGCCTGCAATGAAAAAGCATCTTGTCACTACAAATAGTAACGTTATGCATGATCAACACACGGTCTTTAAAACAAAAAATTATGCTTTGCTAAAACGAGATGAGATAGGGTTAAAACATATAGGTCAGTTGACAGGTGTTAGAAACTGACAGGCGTGTTGTTACACCTACATGTACGTCCTTGCAATTTCTATTTGTCGGGTATCGAAATATACTAGAATCATGGCCGACGAGTCTCTTCGTCTTCTATCAGAAATTGCGTGAAACGACGTACACTAAACCTTATTAAGTCAAACGGCTTGTTTCCTTTGTATCGTGCAGATCTAACCCATACGACAGGCCAACAATATACACAGCAGTGCACTATGAGGTAGCATTTCTAAGCTATATCCAGAGATCTACATCCGGACTAACACTGTATAAAAACCGTCTGTGATTCTATAACAAAATGTTCAATCCAATATGATTCATTGTGAAATGTAGTTGGGAGCTTTCCTACAGAAAAGACTCCACCCAAATTTGTTTATGTGTGGGTTTTAGTGATGCATATTACACTATGCTTCCTATGACCTGTATTGTACCGTATGCAAGAACTACTAATAGGTCCATAGAAAATGGAATGCGACGATCAACACGTATCGACTACACCTGTCTATACAAATCGGCACAGAACGTGAGATTTCTAGGGTCATCACTGACAGAACAAGCCAGACGTTTGTCCTCTGTTATCATAATGTCAATCCCAACCCATTACCTGTTCTCGCTTGGAATATGGCCGTGCTGCCCGCCTACTGGTACTGCCTACCTCGTCGCGGACTCTTTGCACCCAAGAAAGCAGAACTTGACTGTGGTATGCACTTGTCTCTTTAACCTTTCAATGCAATCAAAATACAGGTTCAACCTCACCAAAAAGCACGGTCCTCACGCTTAGTACATGGTGCTTTATACTCACACACTGGAGTAGCTGTGACAAAACGTTATCTCCACACAGAGAGAGATATCTTTCTCAAACGACACACCTGCGGTCTGCGGGTGGCAACGTGCCGCTTTCCAACAAACGACCGCTAAATCCTCTACAAATCTGTTTGTACTTCGTGACTTAACATTGTTCCGACAGTGTAAACAATGCCACAGATATGCCTGTAGACTAAACTGTCCCTTTTACTTATAGTAAATTCTCAGTCAGTGAGATAAACTGCAACATAGATCGCTATTTCGTTCCTCAAAGTGGATTTAATCATTACAATAGAAGGTATGCTGTACCATTTCTGCATGTAGAATGACTTTCTCTTGCTGTGCAAACGTTGTTGTCAGACTATACACGATAATCTACCAATAATCTCCCATTCAGCTAGCTGTTTGCCTGTTCGGTTGGAGTTTACAAGTCAGCGGATCAAGGATTTGGACGTTTTTTGTCCCAACCACGTTGTGAGTTTGGAAAACAGGTCGGACGTGTGTGTACAAACAGTTGATGGTTACAAGCGTGTCCCATCGGTTATACATGTCACTCTGCCATTAAAGCACCAAACAACCTGTCACTGGCTGTTGACATGGGTCCAAAGGCTTGTATACTGGGTAAAGCAGAAAATGTGGGATGTCAAATATTATGGAAAACCATGAAGTCTGTTTAGCGATTGGAAAGATTGCTGTAAATACCATTTGAAAGATTCATTTCCATTCTAAACTTTAAAATGTGTCAGGGTAATGTCCAGACAACATATGTCTTCCAATGCAAGCATAAACGCTACAATGTGTACCGTAATTTGTGAGAAACAATGGGAACTTGTATATGCAAAAAAAGAATACCACCTGCCGATAAAAGTTTTATTTTTTTACAACAAAAGTAAATACATTACACAGTGCATGATGCCGCGCTCAATCACCACTGCACAAAACATGCTTCGTGACATATAACAGAAACGCGTAAACGGGAACGTCTGATGTACAGAAAACAGAGGTGGACAGTTGTTTGGACGCTACTGCAATACAAAACACACTCACCATGACTCAGTACAAAGCATTATGAAAACAGCGGGCACTCTGGCACCCTACTGAAACCACTCTCTTTACCTGGCGCGGTTTTGACGCGGTACGCATCGGTAGCCAATGAAAACAAACAGTTTAAGAGTCTGCAATACTGAGTTCGTTGCCACCGTCTCAGTGAGAAATTCTCTTTCTTTGTTGAGAACGCTCCACACTGGCATAATAACGTTTTTTGTAAGTATCAAACAAAGATGACCTAGCTACATGTGAACAATATAGACATCCGAAGTCCAGAGTACATTTGAGTCCGAGAAATAATCCGCAATGATCTCTTCATGTTGTCCATTTTGAATGATACGAGTATAAGAATTGCAAACTTAGATTCTTCTTTCAAGATGGCCACCCCATGCCAACAGCTGACAAGTGAGCGCACGAACCTGCCAACCTCCCTTCTGAATACAGAAGGAACAGACTTACATATTTTCATGTCCCGTTGAGGTTCCTTGGAGAAGGATTACAGCACCAGGCCGACCTACTGAACAGAGAGGATCGTACACCTTAGGACGAAACGATGGAAGATCTTTGGTCTTCATTTAGGAATGAAATTCAGTTCCATTCATTTATACCTGATTTGTAACAATAGCTACATACTTTAACAGCGTGTTGTGAATATGGCAAAAAGATTACAAAATGCCACAGGCTACCAAAATAAAGAGTACGTCTATCATTGAATGAAGTCTACTGCAAACATTCATTATCACATAGTTAGGCTTCAAATGTCGGCTAGGTCTCAACGACAAGCCACTATCTTTGAAACCTTTCATGTTACAACGACCTCTCAGACCTCAAAACATTGCTGCTACTACTACTACTACCTCAGTAATATACACAGTAGTACAGACTGACGTGAGAGCAGCGGACTGTAAAGAAAGGTGCACCGGTGATTATGTTCTGTTGTTCACTGAGCACAAACTAAGGAAGGCGGTGCGTAACCCGGATGAACCCGACTAGGCGAGATAATGTGTCTAAGTGAACAGCAACAGCACTCTACCGACCTCTAATGGATTTTGCTACGGATCGTCTTATTTTGAGACACACGCGTGTATTTGTGCCAATCCCTCCCCTGGTGCAAGATAACTTATCGGCTACAAATGCAGTTCGTTATGTTGCAGTAAATAATTTTCAATCCTAACTTTCCGCAAGATTATCATAGCACATGTAGTTGTTTTAGCAATGGGGTGGGTATTAAAAAAATCAATAAGTAGGTAAACATACACTTTGTAATAGCAAGAGATGATAAATAAACTAATTGATTGATTGATTGATTGATTGATTGATTGATTGATTGATTGACTGGTTTAATGAATGAATGAATGAATGAAGGATCGAATGAGTTTTATTGAACGTTTCTGTTTTAGAAGCAATGATAGAATATTTACCAACATAAACATACAAAATGATGATAATAAAACTACGCAAGGGTAGCTCACAAAAGGATACAATTAGACAGGTACACTGAGCTATTTCCTATATAGAACGGCAACACTGTGAACTGAGACCACAAAGGGGGGAAAGACACGAAACCAAACACCGGAAATTGGACTAAAATATCGGGGGCTTTATATAACGTTTTGCTGTACCATATCTTAAACTGGAGAACACATGAAAATGTAAATTTGGTACTAGTATACATACACTTGGGAGTTGCTATATTATATACCATAACTCCTCAGCTTAGAAGAACACATTCAACAAGGTCAAGGAAGAAGCTTTCAATGAAGTCATGGGAAGTGAATTTTTAGAAATGAAGATCGTGACGGATTATGTGTACATACCGACCTAATAAAGAGAAGGCACATATGCTAGTATATCAAACACCGGAAACCCTTCAGCCCTCGGTATTTTTCATCCTGTCAAGAGCAACCTCAGAACTACCTCACAGATACCCCGCGCACACCTCTACTAATGTTATAAACTAAACTCCTGACAGCATTCAGACCTCACCTTACCTCTCCCTCCCTCCCTCCCGTACACGGCCCAACCATGCCGCCTCCCGTCACCAAGACTGCGGCGTGCCGGGGGAGGCGTGCCCTCACCTAGCGACTAACTGTCGTCTGAAGAGGGCCAACGGTCACATCTTGTCACCGTAACAAAATATTTGGCACATTAGTGAACCATTACCGTGGAGAACATGAAGTGTAAGTCACAAAGGATTACTTTTGACAGATCTTATGCCACTAACTTTTGATTTTGAAAAAAATGAGATATTCATTGAGGAGAACTCTAATCGAACAAGTTGCAAATATGTTCTGTAGAGGAACGAAGGAGTAAAAAAGAGTGGTATTGGTCAAGCTACATAAAACTGCAGGTATCCTGGCAAAACAAAAGTTGGTACTATTGCTACACATGCAGTGTACAATGTGTCTCGAAAAAAATAATTTTGTGTAGGTTTCCATGAAACAGAACTATGATGATGCAATTTTTGAGTACGGAGTTAAAAGAGATTTTATGTTCACCCTGCTCCACATACATAGCAACATAGACAGCATAGCAGAAGAAGCGTTCATAATGAACTCCTAATATCAATATACTCACGAATTGTGCGTTACGTGCTCAAGGTTTGCCTATCCCGAACCTTACAGCGATGAAGTGAGCGGTAGGAGTTGTTCTACTACCGTATGGTTCCCAACACAGACCGGTAAACTCTCACGACCCAAGGTCAAGGTATGTTTCCACAACAAAGAAATCGTGTGAACATTGAAACCACATCCCTAGGGAGCGATCAATATTTGTGTCAAATGATTTTTGGGTTTCCCGAATTACGTACATTTACTCTATACAAGATAAAACTTTCAGTAAAGATATATCACTCTGAATTAGAGGTTCTACTGTAGTTTGTGACTGTATTGATACAGAACCACACGAATCTTGAATAAATACAGTTTATTTACAGATAACGATCTTGTGATTCCAGGTGGTATACAGAAAAACTTTAAGGGGGTCAGGGTGACGTAGGTAGAGAAATCGCCTCCTCTGTGAGGGGTAAGGCGCGGTGTTTCGTACACAAAGATGGCTTTCAACTTTTGGGTTGGTCGGTTAGGGATGGTTAGGTACAAAACAAACTGGATGGCCTCTAGTACAGTTCACTGTGCACTGGAACAACCTTTAAAAAATATATTAGCTGTAGCACGTACAAAACTCAATTGGTCAAACTACTGACGCAGATTCAAAAGCTTTCAATAATTGTTATTTCTCTGCACCATTCAGCTCTATTTTTGTTTTGTTTTGTTTTGTTTTAAAAACGCCGTTTTTAATGCTGTTTTTATTCTAAGGGTTTCAAAAAACTGGCCATGGAAGCAACCATTTCAGTGCAATAGGAAGTATGACGTGCCCCACCCTAGCTACCCGTGAGATTGGAAAGCTAGGCACACCGAAAACAAACGCACCTGTTCGACCCCCAGCGGACGACTGGACCTGATTACCCGCAAACACAAAGGAAGATTTACAGCCACAGTCCGCCCTAAAAACACACCTTTCTTCCTGAGAAACTTTACAGGGTATTACGTTCTACTTACGCCATGACAAAATGTACCCTCCCTGGATTAACACGCACATAATAATGACAATTACGAGCGTCAAGACCATAATAATACGACTGGAGTCAGTGATTGAAGATATGTTTACGAGCATTTACATTCTTTCTGCGAGTGACACAAAGAAACACATACTTCCATACATTCATGGCGCGAACCATCGTTCCATTGGACGTATATTTAAGGATTACTAGCTTTAAGCTAGGATGGAACGTTGGCTAATTGAGCTAGTTCGAACAACGACGTATTGTTCACAATCATAGACCATCGCTTCCTCTGTGAGCGGTAAGGCACTAGGTATTGTTCACAATCATAGAGCTTCATCTTTCGAGAATGTGCAGTTCCGTACCCTGGCATTAAAAGATCACCTCAGCCAGGATAATTACATGAAATATTAGTTTACAATGGGAAATGTATTTCCTACCTCTAAAAACTTTCATCTCAGTGACTTAAGGTGTTCATGCTGAATGAAAAGAAGTATTGTCACTTGACATACTTTTACTTAATGGGATAATTGAGACAACACATTACAGTCTTTCCAGGAACTGTCGACAATGCGCATTTCCCCAGTCAGTAGACGTTAGTTCCCCACAATTCTGAACCAACTCTTAGGAGGTTTTTAACCTCCTTGCTAATGCTGGTACAAGGACGCTGTCTCGCAAATTTAATTAGTGACAAAGACTATAATTCCTTTTGGCGCCTCACTCGTTCCAAAATTAGCAGGCACAGTTTTCAGATTTCTTGATATACCAAACAGAGATTTCTGTTGACTATTGAGCCAACAGACAATAGCGTCAGACTTGTGTTAACTTTCAAGACAAAACATCTAATTCGTGGTGAAATGTAGCTGGTTTTAATCTCTTATCTTTTTTTAGTTCATTACAATTTGACATCATTAAATAGACTTCTATCAAATATTAAAAAGTAAATATTAAATTTGTCATTTTCTCAAAGGACATCTGCAACATGTGCTCTACTTCACGACGCTATGTTGAAACAAGGAAACCAAATTGCACACAATGCAATGGTCGCCCTGCCCACAGACGGAACGGACTTGCTAAGCATTAAAATATACTGTAACGAATATGCTACGAGAATGATTGCTTACCGCAAACACTTGAATTGTTCCAGTGTACGAAAAGTGTCTAAGGTAAACGACAGTTGGGTAATAGATTATCCAACGTAAATACGATAATACATAATCTCCAAGCAAATGTATCGCTTAGGTTTGTTTTGTGTGTATTGTCGTTTATATAGTGGGTATCTCAAGTGCTGTGTTTATGTTGAAGGCTTCGTCGTCTGGTGTTAAAAACGTAGAAGCACTCAAAATATGTACGAAGGGGCCAAAAGATTAATGAAATTAGGCAAACTCAGAGATTGTGCCATCCTATCCTCCCCTTTTAGAAGACTTTGTGAGAACTCTAACTGCCAAGACTCGTAGTCCGGATGGTACGTAGCCTCAACACAGACTTTTCTAAGGGTAGCTTGATTAGTGATAGATCGTTTTTATGTTTTCCTGACTGCTACACATTTTCTAAAACAACACACCCATAGGCTTGTATAGAAATCGTAAATGTTTACATAAATATCAAATAAGAATTGAAAAATGCCAACTTTTCATATGAAGGCTAGGTGTGTTTTTCAGTTGTGACAGTGTTATCTTATATCATTAACGCCAAAATTTCAACATCTATCAATTAAATCCACAATAATATATACAGTTCACCCATGCTGTGAATCTTCCAATAAACCTTATGTACGTTGTGAGACCAATTGATACTGGGGCAAGCTGGCAAACGCGAACAGACAGGTACTAGGGAGGCTATCGGCATGTGAATTATTACTCAACTAACATTCTTGTATCGCTACGGACTTTTGGGCGTCAGCTGGTGGACTGTAGACACATATCTGCATAATGTAAATTATCGGAGCCTAAATCGCTTCATAATCGGTCACGGCGAAGCGGGAATAAACAAAATATCACCATCACTAGCTCGGGTTAGATACCATGTAAACAAACCTGTGAGTTAATTCATATAACTGTTTTAGCGGGTCTTTAATCTCTGATAATGAATCAGTAATTAATTCAACAATTATCTAGCAGACATCCCTGTGATTAGAGTGTTAGAATAGGTGACTGGTTTCCATGTACGTTAGACGTTTACAGAATGACGAAATCTTCTCGGCTACTCACAGAAAATTCAGTTTTTGTACTTGTGAAAAACTTCTTCAAGTTTTACAAGTTGGAGAGCCAATATGGCATATGTAGAAGAGTTACTAGTAGTACTTCGTGCAACTGACCCTGGATATGGTTCACATTTTTCTTTGTCGTTCCCTCCATGTACTAATCACATATCACTGTCTGGTTCTGGTTTTCCACCCCATTCGTTTCGTATGATGACTACACCATGTTTGCCTAACTAAGTGCCTGAGGGTATATTTAAATTTAGGTTGGGGCATTGTTGAACTGTTGTGGTCCGGTTGCTATGGTGATGACACACCTGAAGATCCTACCGGATCCCCACCTGTCAATCATCAGACAGAACGACCTTCTTGTCATCCCATTCGTGACGTCATCATTTTCTGTTAGCACGTTTTCCAAAATAAAAGATTGTTCAAACTGTCAGAGGTAAGATTTGGTGTCTTATATTTACAATTAGGTAAGCAATGTAACGTCATGATACATTTGCATTTTGGCGGCGCCTCAAGGGAGGAGGCTGCTGTATAGTATTGCTTCATTTATTTGTTATTGCTTCTTGTTATCAGTCCTTGTCTATTTCATCCAGGTTATGATATCTGACAGGTGTCTAGACCTTGAGTGGGAAGTGAAAAAATAGTGTATAATTTGCGTGGTTGCTTATCTTTGTATTTCACACCATGTTCACAAAACAGCCTGGTTGAAACCTATCCCCAAGCACTTGTGATAAGGAGACATGCCTTTCCTTACCCACATACCTAGTCCTGTTGCAGCGATATCTTCCAGAGATTCCAAAATTCCAACCAGACAGAAAGAACAAATAACTGAAACGTCCAACTCATAAATAAAGATGTTTGAGTATTTGCTAAAGGTACAAGTCAGAATACAATAAATGACTATCACCTGGAACGCTTAACCTTACAGTGAAATGGAGATCTAGAGGTTTAATTTCTGGAAATGTTTTATTCATGCAAGGGCATCAAAGAATGTGTTTAGGTTGTATTGTATTCTGCCCCTTACTGTAATCTATACATGTATTGTAATCCGGCACCTAGATCCGTAGGATACGTGACCGATGTCTTGTAGGTTCTCGGAAGGGTAAAATCTAAAAGGATTTGGAGCAAATATTTTCTGGCTAATTCGTATCTATCTAGCTACGTGTTTTTTGTAGAATTGGGTGAAACTTCTCTTTTCGAGATCAATACATGCATATTGTTGGTCGTACACAACTACTTTGCAGGCGTGTGCACCTTTTACCAAACCGGTCTGGTCTTGTGGGGTCAAAGGTCACACTAATAGTATTTGATGGTACAAGATTCGCGATGAATGAATACAGTATAAAGAAAAGCCGTGCTGACCCCAAATGGAATTATTTATATCCAATTGAATCTCTCATCGGCCATATCAACTGTTAGAAAATCATCATATACCAACAAGACGGGTGTTTTCTCCTTTAAGTTGTCTAAGGAACATGCTAAATTCCATAAACAACTGCACAGTAGGAAAATGTTAACAACAAACTACTGAAGTAGTTCCAACTGTGAACGAATCTAAACTCAACGACAGTGCACAAATCTGAATGACATGACCCAATGGGCCCAAGCATTGTGTAACAAGCATTGTGCAAGAAGACAACGGTTTATCGCTCCAAAACAAAAAAGCACGACTTGAAACAAAAAAAGCCGCCATACGAGGGGCGTTCAATAAGTAATGCCCCTGACCCATTTCCCATAGCAGGAGATAAATGAAACTTGACACAGTTATTAGTCTTTCTCTATATAGGAACCACCCAGAGTTATGAATTTCTCCCATTGTTTGATGCATCTCTGGACACAGTTTTTGTAGGACACCCGGAATCAGGACGACTCGGCCCATTACTAACTCGGCCCATTGAAAATCTGGTCAACTCGGACCACCCCCCTGGTCAACTCGGACCACCCCCATGTACAAGTCGGACCAAATTACTTATCTTTTGAAAAAAAAAATAATTTGACATTTCTTGGTACATTTGTACTAGTATTATAAAGATTGTCCCCAGCTGCTACTATTAGAACGTCAGAAGTTTCCTGGTCATACAGAGTGGCGGTCCTTTGATCTAGTATCATACGTGCCGCGGGCTCCGGCGATATTAAAACAGTGGACACGGTCGGCTTGAAAAAAATTCTTAATTAGCAATTAATCTTCAACAAGAATGACTCATTCTCTGATCAATACCCACATCTTATTTGTCTAAAGCTATTACGAAGAGTAAGTAATGATAAAGTTAACTACTGTTAGAAGCGCCTCACACATATCCACGTGTCCACACACACTGCGTATTTCGGGGTCAACGACCTAATGTGCGTCGCATGGAATGCCGAAAAGTTCCGATGAATTACACAACCCAATCAATCCAACCTACAGTTTTCTCATTTCAGAGTATATACATATAAAACTAGTGTTGGGGATTACATTTTCGAAAAAAAAAAATCAATGAAATAGCTGGGGGGGGGGGTATGGTCCGAGTTGTCCCGGCAGATGGGCCGAGTTGACTGGTCCGAGTTGGTAATGGTCCGAGTCGTCCGACATTCCTCCAACAGATACCTCATCAATGACAGAAGAGGGACGACCATGTCTGGGAGCTGTTTCCACAGACTTCCGGCCATGTTTGAATTCACGATACCAGCGTTTTACAAGGTCATATGATGGGGCATCATCACCTTAAGTTTCTTTCATTTCATCAAAAGTCTCCTTGGTGTGCGTCCTTTCAAATACAAAACCCGGATCACTGCGCGACACTCAACTGGCTCCATTTCACACCTGGCTCATTTCACACCTGACTCAGTTCAAACATCTTTAAATCAGAAACTACTATTAGTTCAGAGCTGGTTTTTGCAACAAAACTTATAGAGATATCAATCATTAGACATGCTAAATTTCATTTAGATCAGACAACTGGACGTGGGTCAGAGACATTACTTATTGATTATGAACGCCCCTCGTATGTCTCTGTGAAAACGAACATACAGGTGAGATAGTAAATATATAGTAAAGAGAGAAGTTTGTCTCACCTGTTTGTCTGTGTTGTTCCAGCTTGTACACCTGCTATTGTCACGGCGGCTTCGCCGTGAGATTTGTGTTTGTGGGAACAAACACCTCCGTTGTCGCTATCGGGAATTCAATCAGCCCTCTGCGCCTCGGGCGGCGGACTGGTTGGGTGACTTTTTAATGAGTTCTCAGGTCGACATTTGCTCCACAGAAAGTGACTTTTTAACACTTTCTTTTCTTATGTGTTAAATGAAGTAGTCTGTTAGTATCACACAATGTATCATTTGTTTGCGCTTAGTAGAGCTCAATTTTCAGACACTCCTATAACTTTCTTTGTTTTCAAGATGTTCTCTCGAATCTTGTGAACAACATAACTCGCTTCTACTTGTAGTATTGAGGCCTAAGGTTGCTGCACTTGAAATATTCGCGAATTCCAAGAAAGCAGTCTGTAGTATACTAGTCTTTCTTTACCACGTGCCTCTTCAACTTTCCTTCTATGTGTGCTCCATCATACTTGTTGAATGTATCTGTATTTAATTTGAGCCCCTATTTTCATAAATGACCATTTAGACTTGTATTCTAACTATAGTTTGAGCTGTGTCAAGCTGTGCTGAGCGATTGTAAATGTAGAAGAAGCAACTTGCCCGAGCAGCTGGAAAACATTAAAAAAATACAAATGTCTGTCACTACCATCTACGTGTATGTAAAACACCATTTCTGGTATCGAAAAGTTGAATAGTCGACGGTATGATTTAAACCCCAATGTACGATTTCAACATTTTGAAATTTGACGGGCTCTTGAACTTTTTTTCTATCAGCGGCTAGTACCGGTACTGCAGTTTGCGACCCTGATTGGGTATATACATGTTGGCGTCATGTGAACCATGTTAACAATGTCTGAAATCTTTCAGTTTGTTCTCTTTATAGGATTTTCAACATTGTGTGCGCATAATTATTAAGAATTATTGTTGCGGCTATTGTGATGTATAGTTCAGTAGCATAACGTTATAATTCTATATAGTTGTGATTACTACGGCGTAGTACTACAAGGACAAAAGCACGTCGTTTTATCAAGCATATGCATTTTATTCAGCAAACTATTAGCTTAGTGAATTTCATAGAGAGAAATACTAAAATTGTCGCTTTTAAAGAATATATCAGTAGTATCAGTAGTATCAGTAGTGTCTCCTGTCAGGTTTCGTTACTTGTGTTTTAAAAATTCAATTCGGATTAAGGTGGTATACTTGTAATTATCTTTTACGGTGCCCTGGTGTCTTTTGGGCTTACTTCCCATAGTGATACATGATGATGATGATACTACTACAAAACGTAGCATAACAGTATGGGATATAACATACGTTTTCGCCTTACATGGTAATACGGGTTTTCTTCATCAATGAGCCTCTTTTCTTATCTTGCACATATGCTTTTGGAAAACATTTAGGACAATTGGAAAGCAAACTGAAAAAAAACTGCGAACATCTTGTTTATGGAACATTCCTTACATAGTAACTAGCCTGGTATCCAGCCCGATTCGGGCCACTTCACAACAGCCCCTACAAGGCTAGATACCAGGCTATTACTTAATGTGATAGATGTTATACCTGTATATAATATCTTGGATACATTATCTTGATTAATGCAAGTGCTGGATTTAATGCATAGATATATGACTACTATAGCAGAATAACTGGGTAGAACATCACTTAATCAACGCCATAGCGAGCAGCATTTCTGGATGGTGATTGTAGGTTTAGCTTTCAACTCTATGGGGATGAATGTAATGTAGTATTGACAATATTGTTTATAGAAAAGACAAGTGGATCTACGTCGTTTAGAAAAGAAGTACTGGTCTGTGAATGGTTGACAAAAGTTGTGAATGGAGGTAAGAATGTATCTTTTTCCAAGGCTAAAGTTAATTTGTTGTTTCTTGAAAGAAGACATGGCGGATTATTTCTGAAAGGATATCATATAGTTGATCATCCGAAAATGCTGCTCTTGAAACTGTCACAATGGATCCGGAATAAAACAGTCAGGCCGCAAGGCACCAACCAAATAGGTTGTTACATCTTGACGTAAGGGTGTTAAACGTTACGTCCGCCTCGCTGGCCTGTAGTCCGGCCCTACTCCTCCCCGTCTCCCTCCTCCTCCACGTGAGCCAGCGCCTGGTAGGCCCACTTCTCCCGGCGGGACCGCTTCAGCACGATGGCCGCGCCCATCACGGCAAGGGCGAGCGCCATCAGACCTCCTCCGGCAGCCAGCAGGGACCAGGGAGCACCGCGGCGTTCGCGCAGGCTGCTTTCAGCTGGAAGACGATATTAGACAGTATTGGCATACTCTATCGATCCGATCATTACATTATATCTTATCTGTATATTAAGCTTGTACATTTGTAGTACTGTTTGTTGTAAATCATAAATCAACCGGGAAGAATAACGCTTCCGTAGAGCAGAGTATTTTACATGTAAACAACTAGAACATATACCTGCGACTGCGTCGACGTCTTCGTCATCCAAGGCGATTGGTCCAAGGTAGATCATGTGACGGCCGATCATGTCGACGTCCTCCTCAGCGGCCCTTTTGCGTCTTGCAACGCAACCCTGAAAAAATTGTGTTTTTTACCATTAATATGAATTTTTCCTGGAATCGTTGAATACGTACAGACCCATAATTGCTTCTTTCTTTCAAGTTAGAAATGCATATATTTCAAGTGACTGTAAGTTTATATGTCGGCAATTACCTGAGCACAGCGGGACCCAGGATCCGCGGCGTTACAGACCATCACCTCACAGTGCACGTACACCGTCTTCACCTCTTTGATAAAGCGGAACGCTTCAAATCCAAAGCGTTCCTTACTGGGGTCGTCGATACTGAAGATATCCAGGGTTGGGTCGGAAGCACATCTGCAACAAGGTAAATTCTACATTAGTACAGAGTAAATTTCTCATATTCGAATATTTTGCTCTTTTGGTCTATGCGTAGTAGAAAACTTCGAACTAACGTTATCTAGGGCATTGGAAACTGCCATGACCTGTAATGCACTGTAATGAATTGTCGTGAGCACTGACGAAAACGTACGCGTATTTTCTCAATACAAGCATTTACATTATGGTAACTACAAATAAGCATGCAACTACAGATACCGAGAGCGCATCAATCAGTCTATGTCGCTAAACTCGATACGTTTAAACCTACCCGTCGTTGATGAGTTGATACTGCAGAGTGTCGTTAGGTTCAGGTGACATGGTTGCCTTACAGTTCAGCGCCAGCACGGCGAGGTTCTGCGCGTGTCCCTGCACTTCCAGCTGCATGAAGATGCGCTGACGCAGTTTGAAGTGGACGGGGTACTGGTCCGCCAGGAACGGGGTCTGGTACTGACTTGTGGGGAACATGGAGAGACGGACCTCCAGCTGCCCGAACCCCTCCTCAGTAAAGTTCAGGCCGCCCGGGATGGGCAGGAAGGTGGAGTCCACCCATTGCTCGCGCTTGTACTCACACCTGTTGACAAGGGATGCATTTTTCGTGAAGGAAGGGAACTCCATAACGTATCAATATTTCTTCCTATCCATTACTATCGCTCAGTTGGACTATTCTATTGCAGCAACTCCTCCCATATCGGTTCATGGATGACGAGAATCTAGTTATCTGTTAGATTCCTTGAAAAATGTGAGTCTGTTAGTAATCTAATACGAAATGTACATGAGCTTCATTTGTCCGACTAGCATCATCGATAATGCCATAACAGTGATATCTTTAGCAAATAAGGCAAAAGAAAACAAAAGTCAAGGAATGAAGGTCGTTTGAAGCTGTGCATACTTGGAAGTAATCCTGATGCCGCCATCCCGTGTGATGACTCCGATCTTCTGTTCCATAGTCAGGATGTTGATGGTGTTCAGAAAGATGACGTACTTCGGGTCGAAAGACACCTTATGGACAAAAGATGCTCTTAGTTTGAAAAAAAAATTGAATTGTACTTACTGCACTGTTTAGCTAGCCAGCAATGCATTTCCACATAGGATTCTCTAAGATCAATGAAGACCTATGATTATTTTTATCAGCTTTGCCACTGCAAATATAGTTTGATAGAAGTACACATACCTTGGTGCCACATCCGTACAGTTCAGTACGGAAAAGGTAGTGGGTACCGTTAGTTGTGGCACCACAGTTCTGATCAGGCTCCCAGTAAAGGTCGTCAATGGTGATGTCGGTCAGTTCATCCACAGGGATGGACAGTTCCATGTAGTCATTGGTGCAGGAGGTGGAGGCTAAAACAGAAAGTCGACGCGGAAGGATGAAAAAATGTTTGTCAAAAAGATTATTCTACAAGTAAAGTCCTAATGCATCAAGTATGCATGCATGTACGCACATCTGTCAACGTTGTGAAATGAAGCTCTGAATCGTAGAAACTTGAGTATTCTAACAGTCAAAGGCAACAGACATATTCCCTAAATGTGACATTGAACCAATTAATGAAAATAAACATTTCAATCAGCAAAATCCATTTGGTGATATATCTGAGAAACGACGTACATACCAATCAAGTCTTGCACTGGCATGGGTGTGACTGGTTGAACTGTGTATTGAGACAAGTACAATTATGTTTCTTAACCAAGGCACATTGCACTTACAGTGAATTATTCTTGAACAGAATATGCGTCGCTTCAAAGGAAAATGTGTCCGTTTTTTATTCATTTCTCACTGATCCAACGTTAGTAAAATCACCATTGCATCATCCCAAAGAAGCACACGCGTAGATATTTACAATCCAGATGTTACGAAAAATGTCAAAAATTTACTATTGCATGTTGTTTGTTTGATCAGCACAGTGGTTGATCGAATAGATACATTACTCACTCTTCGGGTCTTTGGTTGGCGCTACTGCAGTTGTAGCAATCGGCTCTGTGATCGGTAAAAGAAAGACATATTCATACCAGTTGCAGAATCACGTGCGTATATAATATATCAGTAGAAATATTTCTGAACAATAAGATCTTAAGAGGTATATGTATACACTTCACAAGTTCAATAGTACTCACCACATTCGATGCCCTTGATACAAACGCCAAATGTGGTTGTACTCGGACTCCAAGATGCCAGCTGGTTCGTCTGCTGTATGTTATCCCTGCAGCTCATCTCAATGACGTTGTTTGTCGCGAATGCCGCTCCAGGTGAACTACCGGTGTTCCCGTGCCAGCACCCGAAGTTTCCTCCGGCTGCGAGCAGTTGGTCGGCGTTCTCGTACCCGGGAATTCCCTGGAGGAGGTCCCGGCACGGGGTGTTGTAGTACGCAGAGTCGCGCTGGTCGATGTAGCACATGGTCCACCCGTCTGGAACCTTGTAGCTAGTGGACTGGTCAGCCTCTTCCGTCTCGTGTCGCAGTATGCTACCGCAACAGTTCCCTGCAAAGTTGGTATGTTTCATTTGCCAGTGGAGCACTAGTGATTACCATTGGCCAAGGTCGGATCTATCATACTTCCTTGCTTTATGATATCAAGTGAACAGTGAAATTGTTTTGACTTTTGTGACGGAATCTAGAACAATTTGTCAATGCAGATGTTCGTTGGAATACATCTGTGTTCAGCATATAGAGGGCTCATTGCCTACCGTCGTCACCTGATGTGACTTTTCAAAGTAAGGTACTTACTCGGCCCTTTGGGCGCAGTGGTTGTTTGCCGGGGTGGTGGAGCCGTGACAATCCGGTCTACAACAGAACAACAAGAAAGAAAAATGGTTGCAACAGTTGTGGTCCATTGCACAATCACCTGTCCTACGCTCCAAGAAAAACATGATCCACCGGTACGAGCAAAGAAACAAATGTGACTCTATGAGTCTTGCAGAGTAACCGCCTCTACAAACTGTAACTACAGCAAAGAAGAATTCCTAAGAGTAGTTAGTTAAAATCAGAACTTCTCAAAAATACCTCTGGCGCAGAAGGCGTACTTGTCTTGCTGTCCAATACCACCGACGCACCAGCTTCCCTGCTCTGCGCCACAAGAGGCACCGTGCTCCAGTGT
>NC_049987.1:13282432-13295502 GCF_000003815.2 Branchiostoma floridae | reverse complement strand
GATCACACAGTTCTATTGAGTTTGCGAAGTCGAGTCAAAGTATATTGCACAACAATTGTTCTTGTAGCGGATGCAATGTAAAGCGATGTATCTTGTACAAGACAACTTGCTGTATACTATAGTAACATATTACAGTACATCAATTACGGTACATTATTACAATCCTAGTTAGAGTACCCATGAGTTGTTGTTGATAAGGGACGTACCATCGACCATCTGACGGCGACTATGAGAGACCGCATCTCCACCAGTGGAATCCTATTCCGGGAGACGTGATATAATTATCAAATCACGGAAAGAACAAATGTCCAGATAAATGTTCGGGTCAAAAGATAAATAAACCGAATCACTTTTGCCGCGCGGAGTAATAAAAGATTTAGATTGCCTACCTGGATGACCAACTGGCCCACGCACAAAAATGATACAACCCTTAACCCACAGGCTTTTCGGGAAATTGATTTTAAAGATCTGTGCTTAGCAATAAGGAACAAATGCATGAATATCGACTCTTTTTATTGTGTATTTTGAATGTAAATTGAACACAATTCAGTGGTCCCACTGCGAATTTTCAATAAAGTCATCATCTCTCTCTCTCTCGAATATTGATTAATGAAAAAAGCACGATGTGTCTGAATCCCAAACAGAGTTTTTGTCTAGATGTTACCTTGAAGTCCACCGCATCTGCATCATTGCTTGCGTCCAGGATACGGAGTGCCTCCTGCTCTTTTAACTCGTCCAGGTCGGTGGCGCTGCCTACGTATAGATAACAGTTGCTGCAGAATTACGTGCATTAAGGGGGTAACGTTATCTCACTGGAGCGCGGTACGTTGGGAGTAAGTTGGCAGCATTTTACTGCGACACCACAGACACTACAGAAAATCATGTGGATAACGTTTAAGTAAAGCTATGTTGATTTGATCATATGGATGACAATTTTCACCCATTAAAAATCGTTTTCGGCCACAAATTATACAAAGCAGCTGTAAAATGAACACACATATGCCGGAGACTTAAGAAAAATATCGATATCGAATGCCAAAGTACATTCTAAAGTCAAAGAAGAAGTTGTGAAATAACGAAAATAAAAGAATATTTTGTTCGGTATACCATTACCCTGGATATCATAGTACAACTTAGCCGGCTAAGGGAGTTTACGCCTTCACGCGTGAGGCGTATCTCCCCGGGCCGGCTAAAGTCGGTTTACGGGGCTATGTTGCTAGCGGCCCGGGAAAGAACCGTAGCCGCGAGCGCTGTTCTCTGGATACCAGGGTAGTATACCATACACTGTATACATGTGTCTTTGTCATTTGTTCAACCTACCTGACACTATTATATCTCATAATGAAGACGTCGCACATTGATATCTCGCATCAGTTTGGGGGTTCCCAGAGAATGTCATCTACATAATCAGTCAACATGGCCTTACTTCTTGTGTCACTGCTGCTCTGCTACGTCGGACACTGCACGTCGTCAATGACTAATTGTTGTGATAGATGTACATGCGCACCGGCACGAACTGGCTGGTGCCGCCGTGCCCAGTCTGGTGTAGTTGTACACAGCGGTACATAAGCACCCTCTATGTTATTTCACCAGCATAGCAAGGCTTCAATTAGTTTCTACCACCATGCATTAACCATGTTTATTAAGAGGGAAGTATTATTCGTGACAACGTGCTTAACAAGACGATCCCATATGTGTACAAAGAGAGGATAAACATTTTTTCACTGAGCATGCCGCAGATTATCTTGTCCCAGCTCTAGATAATTGAGTGGACAGAAAGCTTGCTGAGTGTATGTAGGACGAGAATAGAGCACATCATTGTCCCAATGTACAAGTAGACATAAAGTAGGTAAACATAGAATAAAAATATCTTGTTTCTTCACGCGTGTTAGATTCCTAATCTTTTTACCCCGAGCAGAGAAAACCTGCAGAGTATATATAGGATGAAGACAGACTACTTCATTGTCCCAAATAGACTTAAAGTATGTAAGCGTGGTGTGTGCTCTCTTATCTTTTTAACCCCCAGGCAATCCTTTGGATTTGCAAAGTGCATTTGGGACAGAAGAAGAGCATGTCATTGACCCAAGTAAACATAAATGAAGAGTATAAGATTTAAATAAACATATCTAGTTTCTCGAGTTTGAGCCGTTCCTCAAGTGCGTTCACGAGCCTGCTGCCTAAACACCGGTTTGCGCCTTTTATCCTTTTAAACTATGTGGATATACGTTCAAATCCAATTTGGACGAACTCACATTAAGTCAACATGAAATATGACAAATATTCAACAAAGCAGCTCTAACATCAGTGTAGACTCTGACTTTACATAATGTTCCTGTAGGTTTATTGCTCCGAAGCAAAAGGGTGCATTTTTGAAAGTAAAATACCAGGAGAAATTGGAGATTTTCATTGGTCAAATAGCGACAATCGGCTCAGAGCAAATGATGTCTACAACATGGCACTATTCTACAGATATCTGCTTTTCATTCAGATTAAACAAATATAAATAAACACATAATGCAGACAAGATGACGACGCACTCAAGTAAACTAAATTTATGTCAGCGCCGCCATCGAGTAAGGACAGAATTAAACAACAAGGGAAATGGACACATAAGCGGACAGATGAATGAATGCAATAATTATTACAACATTTTTCACAATGGGTGACATTTTCGTAGGAGTGCAAACCTTACTTCCCTTCTCTTGGTGCGTCTAGTGGGATATGGGTAAATCGATTTAACCTATGCGATTCATAAGGGTGCAAAGAGTCCAGTTTAGACGCTCAAATTCTGAGTTAAGCACGTAATCTTACAGTTTGTAAAAGAGGTGCAAAGAGATGATCCACAACGTGTTAAGTGTTTAATGACACCGTCAAAGTGGATGTCGAAAGTGTGTTCTACGATCCTTAAAAGTTGGCCGACAAGAAGAAGACGCCGATTGTGTGCAATGGAGTGAGAAATAAGGTGGATCCGCATTCTCACTAGTACTTACATGTCGGACTAGCGGTGTAATCTGTTTAATTCCTAACTTAAGAAGGTTTGTTTACTCCAAGATACCGTTCAGCGGAGTAAGGAGAAGGAAAACAATTTTTGACATGGACAACAACATGCCATGGGGAAAACAAAGCTATTCAGTACATGTGCAGTTATGGCGATATTTGAAGTAAGAAAAACGTTATACGGTGTCGATCAGAAACTTCAACCGAACAAAACTTATCTCCAATCGATGTATCAAATTCTTAGCATTAAAGATTGTACACTTTAAGTTGTGAAGAACGCAAAGTTGTGTGTTGTAATTACATACCTATAATGTTGTGAATCTAAGCTTGATATCAGTAAGAAAGATATAATCAAACCAATCAGTTACGTATGTCTGGACCGTTAACGAATTTTCAAGTTCAGGTGATATATTTAAAACGGTTCTTACCGGTCACAGCAGACGCGCAGAGACCCAAGCACAACAGAGCCAAGACCTTCATGCCGAAGCCTGCTTTTGCCCAGAAGTACGGAGAAAGATGACCGACTCTTGAGACTAAGTGCTCGAGAATGCAGGACACCCACTAACAGGTGCTTCTACTACACTTTCGGTTAAATACTACATCAGTCGTCATCCGCTCCTGTGATTGGTCAGCCGTCAGGAGTCCATCACATGCTCACCGAGCCGCACAGCCTCCTAGGTGGCCTGCATCTCGGCAACGTCTTAGAAATATGAGTTTCCATGACCAACATTTACCTGCGGGTTTGGGACAACAGTAGGAACATGATACTTTATGAGGATGCCTGACAAACCCATCGTGTGGCACGAAAGGAACAAACGGCAATAGTGCACAGGTTGCAGCCCCTTCTTTATTACTCGATAGGCTGAGTTTGGTTTGAATACTTTCCTCTCGGAGCATATCTATTGCGATACTTTCGCAAGTCTGCCTTCACGTAAAACCTTAATCCATGACTTGATGTGTACGGGCCTGAGCAGTTTTTTATCTTTATTTTGGCTTCACAGTGCTACAAAAACTGTCTAAATGAATTTTCGCTTAATAGTTTGGAAGATCACGAGTTGAGTGTCAACTTTTCCATCTCAAATCATATCACCAATTCAACTTAATTTGCTTGTTCTTACATTTGTGTCATTGCGGAGAGATAAAACTACTGCGTATGTCATTTGTGAGAACTATCTACGCGATATAGATTCCATTTATGAAATATGTCTGGTAAACGTAGTTAGCTAACTGACCATATAGTGACAAAAGCAACGATTCTTTTTCAATAAGGAAATGTCTTTTATTCAACACAAAAACCTACCTATCATAGTGCATTCTTCTGTGGAATATTTGGAACACAGTGTTAGGATTGTTAAGTGTGTTGAAAGTTACAGAAAAATATCTCCTGGGTCCTGTTAACTTTGTTATACTCATACTGTGTTATATAGAACGATGCGAACTATGTCTTATCCCACATGTTGATACTATTTTCCTACTGATCATTCATTGATCAACACATTGTTATATCTTATTATCAATTCTATCTTTATTGTGATGATTGGATTGTGTACAGTTGATGTTGCTGTTTCGTATACCCATCTCAAACAACGAGGAACAGTATATTCGTTAACCATACATGTACATGCAGTAGATACCAACATACCAGCTTAACAAACAAGTGACCATGATGAGGTAAAATTGAGAACTAAACATATCTATGAAATATGGATATGATAATTGTATTATAAAGAAAAGAGGTGCAAAGTTGTATATATCTGCCATTTTGATATGAGCAAATGGTTTAATGACATAGATATTTGCCTATCATACCATATCAAGACACACGGGGGTAAATTTATCATACGATCCATCTAAAAGTGTAGACCGCGAGACAAATTGTGACATTACAGGGTGTTAAACATGACGCCCGTCTCGCTAGCCTGTAGTCTCCGTCTACCCTTCCTCCTCCTCCACTTGAGTCAGCCCCTGGTAGGCCCACTTCTCCCGGCGGGACCGCTTCGCGATGGCCGCGCCCAGCACGACAAGGGCGAGCGCCATCAGACCTCCTCCGGCAGCCAGCAGGGACCAGGCTGCACTGCGGCGTTCGCGCAGGCTGCCTGAGGCTAGATGAAAATACAACAGAAGATTTCATCAAAGCGAACTTCTGAAACCAGACTAAAGTGCAGAAGCTACCTGTGTTTTTATTCCAATTTCCAATAATCAAGCAGAAGGTTGTTGAACAGAATTATGACCTGTGAATTGTAAGATATATAGATATGTACCTGAGTCGTCATCATCCAGCACGATTGGTCCCAGGCGGATCATGTGACGTCCGATCATGTCCACTTTATCGTCAGATGCCCTTTTGCGTCTCGCAACACAACCCTGGAATGAGAGTAGAGGCGTGCATTGTGAAATTTGGGTTAAGATGTAACAAAACAGCAAATTAACATATCATAACCTTGTGACGGTGTATATACGTGTCTGAAAGAATGATTTTTGTTAGTCAGGTGCAGACTTGGACAAGGTACTGCGCACCAAAAATGCATTTCAAAGAATCCGTCCAAATTGAGTAGAATAGCCTAGGTAAAAAAAAAAGAAAAAGGTCAGATGCAAGGCAATTGGCAAGACGAAAGCGGTGGTATTTGGTAAGGGTATCTTCTGGATATTTACAGCTGTACACATCTATACTATGGGTACGCCATATCACAAGCATATAGACCAACCTGTTCACAGCGAGACCCAGGATCCGCGGCGTTACAGACCATCACCTCACAGTGCACGTACACCGACTTCACTTCCTTGATGAAACGGAACGCCTCAAAACCAAAGCGCTCCTTGTTGGCATCCTTGGTGCTGTAGATATCCAGGGTTGGGTCAGAGGCACAGCTGCAAGAAAAAGAAAAAAACACTGTCTTCTGCATGGCTGTAGAACAAAGGTTTGTCCATTAATTATATTGGACCAAATCATTATCTATTAGAATACCATTGAGACATGGAGGTTTTGGGAGTTTTGCCTACCCGTCGTTGATGAGTTGATACTGCAGGGTGTCGTTAGGTTCCGGTGACATGGTTGCCTTACAGTTCAGCGCCAGCACGGCGAGGTTCTGCGCATGCCCCTGCACTTCCAGCTGCAGGTAGACGTTCTCTCGCAGCTTCCGGTGGATGGGGAACTGGTTGGCCCGGTACTGACTCTGGTACTGTCGTGTGGGGAACATGGAGAGACGGACCTCCAACTGTCCGAACCCCTCCTCCGTAAAGTTCAGTCCACCCGGGATGGGCATGAAGGTGGAGTCCACCCACTGCTCGCGCTTGTACTCGCACCTGGTAATCGACGAAAATATCCATAGTTTAAACAATCAGAGCACAGTGGAAACAGGAGATGAAAGACAAGCAGTCGTATTCTTTCTTGTCCTCTGAATAATGAATAGAAAGTGTGTAATTGTTTTAGAAAATACTGGACAAAGGATTTTGATATCTCTTTAATTCTGAGCCTGAGCTCAAGGATGGAAAGGTCCATGAGTAAGGAAAGACCAAGATGAACAAGAAGAAGATTCCCCAGAAAGAATAGTCTTCTTACCTGGAGGTGATCCTGACGTCACTTGCTCTACTGATGACGCCAGCGTCGTTATGCGCCCCCAGGATGCTGATGGTGTTCAGGAAGGTGACGTACGTGGGGTCGAAGGCGACCTAGAAGGGGTTGTCAATCATGTAGTAAGACTTATGACTAGGTTTGCCCAACTGCCTACCCCACGATATGGCAGAAAAGTTACAAAAGCATGCAGCCGAGTGTAGACTACTGTTTGGCTTAGAACACATACCTTGGTGCCACATCCGTACAGGTCAGTACGGAAAAGGTAGTGGGTACCGTTAGTTGTGGCACCACAGTTCTGGTCAGGCTCCCAGTGAAGGTTGTTTTGGTCGATGTCACTTAGTTCCTCTTCAGGAATTGACACCTCCATGTAGTCATTGGTACAAGTGGTAGAACCTGGAGGGAAAACTTACTTTTGGTAAAATATATGTCCACAAAGGTTTTCAAATACTATGAGAGGGAAAGAGAGATGCTGTGGATTCGTGAATGAGGCTTCCGTTTCTACAAATGCTAACAGGTTAAGACTTACCTGACATTTCCGATGGAGGAACAGGCACTGCGTGAGGAAAAACAAAACAATTTGATCAAGAAGAATCCATAAAATTTCTGCTATCTCAACACAGATCGAATAGAGTGCAATGGGATTTCAGTTACGGTCACCAGAGTAGAGGCAGGCTGCAGATCAAGATGGTCTCAGTATATATGGGAACGGAAATACATGTATTAGCACATACACGATTTAAGTACATCACGGGAATGGGGACTCTCTGTCACTTCGTCAAGGACAGAGAGGTTTGCCGTAAGACTCGTGTGCAGCAGTTGACTAAAACCATCAAAGCAAGACCCACCTGTACATCCAGATCCACCTAGTTCCCCATCGCCCTCATACCCTGCCGCACAGGTGCACGTGGCGCCGGTCCCAGGTGCCTTGACGTCCTGACAGGTGGCCAGGGGGTCGCACGGATTGGGGGAGCAACCATCGACATCTGTAGAGAATGTGTCAGTACGATGAAAACGTTGATATTATGGTAGATTGTTCATTGTTTTTCATTGTAAGGACTGAAATCAAATGTTAGTGTTTTCAATGGAAGTACAGAATTGGTAGTGAATATGTGTTATTGTTAGTGTTTTCCCTTGGAAGTACAGAACTGGTAATGAATATGTGTTTCAATTCATCTTACCTCTGTCACAGTTCTCGCCTTCGTATCCTGAGTAACAGGTACAGGTGTAGCTGTTCAGTCCGTCCACACAGTCACCGTTAGCACAAGGATTGGCGGCACAGTCGTCAATATCTGAGAAATGATAAAAATATCAAATCTATTTCAAACCATTAAAACTGAGATTTTGCTTAAAACACTGAATAAACATGGATTCTATTCATCTTCCATTTCAAGTCGTGCTATACAACTTGTTTACTTTTTGTATCTTTTGATTGTAGCTGAATTATAACAACGATTAGAGCAGGTTTTTTTCCTTATAAGAAATGTATGTATCTTACTTATGTCACAGTTGTCCCCCTCGTATCCAGAGTAACAGGTACAGGAGTAGCTGTTCACTAAGTCCACACAGTCACCGTTCGCACAAGGGTTGGCGGCACAGTCGTCGATATCTGAGAAATGGTACATAAAATTCAGAAAGCAGACATATCATTGATAACAACGGAAAACACATAGACTACTTTACCTGCACCGTTAAGCTCCAACATGTGAAGTAGACGAACAGCGTTTTCGGCTGATCAACTATTACACTACAGCCTTTTTCTAAGGCTAATGTCACCGGAATCCAGTCGGGCTGTTTGTGGAAACGAAAAATAAAACTGTATACGTAAAAATATACAAAAATAATGCCCAGGATTATTCTCTTTACGCCTTATGTAGTTTGATGTCTTTTATGTCATGATATAATTTTCGTTCCCGAAAGCTGCCCGGCCGGAAATGTGACGAAGGCCTAAGCTTAAGATGCGGACTGCTCACCTTCCGTCGCCCCGCAGTAGACCAGGCTGCACGCAGGAGCCGCGGGGAGTTTGTACACGTAGTAGCCGCCGCTGCAGGCCCGCACCTGGATGGTTGTTTGCCAGCTACAGGTGTTACCGCTCCAGTACGCACATGCCTGGCGGGACACCTCGCCGTCAGCCATGGAGGGGTGCTGTCCGTTCATCCACATCGGGGCGTCGGTACCGCACCTGTACACGTCCGGGGGCGCCTGTGTAGGCATGACGTTCCCAGCAGCACCCATGAAGCGATACCACTCTCCGGCAAACCCGCTATCACAGCCGTCCGCGTTACCATCGTTCACCTGTTCCACGTTCCTTGATGCCTCGTTCAGCACAATGTAGTTGCTGCATGGATCTGAAAGCGGAAAGAATCTGCTATCAGCAATTGAGCTTTCAATTGTTGAAAAGTTTTAATGTAAGCTTAACAAAGAAGAAGAATGAAGACCTTTATCGCACATTTTGCCACATCGGGCTAAGTACAAGTCACAACAAGCTTAATGACATACAGTTGAATAATATGCCTAGGGGTTTCTCACTAATACCATTCTTTGTTGGGAACCATGTGCGTACATGACCGATGAATAGCTTAGCTTTTGCTTCAAGTAAAGGTTAACTTACAAAACTGACTCACGCGTGACTTACCGTTTTGACGGCGACTCTGATAGGATAGCCCATCCTCACCGCCCACGACCCGCTCATGCTAAAAGTTTGATCATAAAGATGAGTAATTGGAGGTGCATCGAGGTACATTGTAAAAAAAACTGTTACTTGGATAATTTCACTGAGAGACGCACGACCTCTTCATATGATGCATTAGATTATCATCAAACGGACAAGAACAATTTACACAGAATGTAAATCAGAATGTGGTGACATTTCTATGTAATGTAGTAACTCATCACAATGCCGGTGGACCACTTGCCGTGAACATGGACAAGTATGAACACTTCAACATAAAGCGAGCAAACGATACTAAAGCATGTACCAGTACCTGTTCGCTCATGGTCCTCACGAGGGCTGCAAGCCTCTCGGCAGCTTGTTCTCTCTTTTCAGTCAAGGAACCGCCAGTTCCGCCAGTGTCTCCATTCGTGCCTAGTGCTCTGGTAGCCTCAACCTCCTTACCGGAAACGGTGATACCTGTATAACAGATTCAGCCCAGGTCTGAATGAAGAATGAAGTGCTTTCTTTTGAGGCAGGGTACATTTGCCATTTTTTTTTGTAGGAAAAATATGGTAACCAGCGATATCTAACGGTAACCCGATTGAATTTTTTACCTTGTAATTGAAACCGCGTAGAAATAAATCAAAAGAACCTTCAAACAACTTTTAGCTTACAACCACATGTAGACTAGGACCTGTATGCTCTGCTATCCATTCCCATTCAACTATTCCGCTACCTCCTTGTTTAATTATTATTTCCAACGTCTTAGTTCAATGCCTTGAAGTGGTCTAATTGACCTTGCTTTGAACAATCCCGTTAAAAAATATGTATACCGGGCTAATGACTGCTGCGTCTGATTGAAACTTTAGGTTACTCAATCAACCCATACCAGAGTACTGTCAAGTCCATGTAGTACAGGAAGATAACTCTTACCAGTCACCGCAGCCGTACAGAGGCCAAAGAACGCCAGCAGCAACAACTTCACGTTAACCGTCTCCATCTTCGCTGAGACTAGTTGTTGGCCAATGTAGGACACACATAAGTACCTACCGCACTCCCGGAGTAACAAAACACCAGTCGGAATCAGGTTCTGTCAACAGTTGTCAACTGTCCATCTGGAGTTTACTGATCCGAACCTTCACTCAACCCAGTTCGTGTCCTGAATTTCTCCGACGTCTTAGAAATATAAGATTCCATGACTGACCATGCTCGTCTGATGGCATGAGGAGATTTGAAGACGCTGCGACGCTGGACAGAGCACGTCTTAGGATTGGATTGTCATCGTATGTACAAGGCACCTGTTATAAGGAGGCTTAGGGCTCTCAATTTACTATAGTGACATATGGGTACCAAATATTTGTGGTCTACTCTAGCCTTTATTGCTTTGCCAGCAATCTTCATTGATGACAACCTTTCAAATTCACGATATTAACATTACATATTTGTATTCTGTTTTTGTACGATGTTTGATATTTGTTGCCGTAAATTGTGCAGCGTGCAGTTGTCATGCAGTAACGGTCTTCATATTATATCATATAACAACTTTTCTGTTTTGCGGGGATTGACATACTCAACATTACGTTTCTCCCAAACTCCTTTGATGATGTACACCACACATTGTCATGTACAGTGGGATGACCTATTTTATTTTGGAAGCTCATTGGAAATGAGCAACGCTACATATCGCATTCCTCTCTTTTCTGGCAATGAATGGTCAGTTCGCATAAACTCTAAAAATATATATATCCTGGGTTTTACAATTTTCGAGGTTGTGGGGGGGGGGGCAGTAATAACACTTGAACAACCGCCTCGACCCTGATTTATCGTGTGTTGATAGCTAAGTGCAGCAGTATCCAAGAGGGCTTGGACTCGCTAGAGCATAGTATGACAACATACTTTTGAATGCATCTTTTGTCTCACCGCTGGAAGGAGTAGACGTCCATTCAAAAGTAGCTAAACTGCCAAAACGACAGAAAAGAACCCTTCCTTTTAATTTGAGGATACCTTCAATTCATATAACATACACACATCCGCCGGTTTAAAGACCTTTTATTGAATAAATTGAATGAAAGACATTCATGCTCGAAGGGATAGGTACAGGTCGTTGATAGTAGAAACAACAATATACAAGTTAACTAGTAGTCAACATCTTCTCGCTTTTTTGTACATAGTGTAGATAGTATAGTATAGTATAATAATGTACATAGTGTAGAGTGTATATATAGTGCACATATTGAAACAGATTATAATGTTTATTATACAGGGTTTATCTAAGTGAATCGAAATAGAAATTTATTGATTGCATTAAGATATTTGCTTCTAACAGTGCACCAAAGGAACACACTGATTGCCACATCTTGACGTTACGCAATGATGAACTCGGCAGCCTGTAGCGTCCCGCTACACCTCATCCCCGCAGACCCTGGTAGCCCAGTCTCCCGAATGTACAGCCGAACTTCTTCACCCAGATGACCGTGACCGTGACGACAACAGACACCGCCAGCAAACCGCCTCCGGCAGCCAGCATGGCCCGGGATGCACTACTTGGTGCCGCTGGAGAAGAGAATAGAAGAAGACCGGAATTCATCTAGCGTATTTCTTCTTCCGTCTATAAATGTGTGTCTACCACATAAAGTACAGTTGGCAATCATTTACGGGTCGTAGTACATATGTTATTTTTTCCTTAGGCCTAAGTCACATTTCCAAACAAGGACCCGGCTTGGAAGCTTTCGGGAACGAAAAATATGACATAAAATACATCGAACTCCACAAGACGTAAATAAAAATGTAAAATAGTCGTGGGCATTAGTTGTGTATATTTGTTCGTACAAATTTCTGTTTTTCGTTTCGTTTCGTTTCGTTTGGTGTCTTTTATATCATACTTTTCGCTCCCGAAAGCTGCCCGGCCGGGCCCCGGTTTCGAAATGTGATGTAGGTCGAACCGGCTCAATACATATCTCTCATTTCTAGTTATGGGTTACTTTTTACGATAGTCTATGGAGACAACAACGTTGGGTACGTACGGATGTGTACCCAGGAAAATAAACATTTACCTGTTGATTCATTTTCATCCAAAATGATTGGTCCAAGAAATATCATGTGACGCCCGATCATGTCGACGTTCTCGTCAGGTGCCCTCTTACGTCTCGTGACGCAACCCTGAAATGAAAGTTATGATGAGACGTTTGATGTATGATTAAAGATGCACAAGAGCTACACGAAATCAGTCATTAACATGTCGTTTCCAAGTGCAACCACTTGTTTTCATTTTCCTGTCGTTCGAAAAGTGTGTCCATTTGTAAATTTGTAGTAATGGCGATGTCTCTAGAATAATAACGCATGTGAAAACACACGTTAGTTTTTATCCGTCCATAGTTGTCTTAAGGTAGGAATCTGTAAAATACTATTTGGTAAAGTAGGATAGTACAATGTAGAATAATAAAGCAAAGACTAGTATAGTATAGCATAGTATAGTATAGTGCAGTGTGGTGTAGTGTAGTGTAGTGTAGTGTAGTGTAGTGTAGTGTAGTGTAGTGTAGTGTAGTGTAGTGTAGGTAGTGTAGTGTAGTGTAATGTAGTATAATATAACATAGTATGGTATAATGATATATTATAATGATATAGTATAATGATATAGTATAATGATATAGTATAATGATAAAGTATAGCATAGTAACATGAACGAACCTGTTCACAGCGGGACCCAGAATCAGCGGCGTTACAGACCATCACCTCACAGTGCACGTACACCGTGTCCACCTCCTGAACGAAGCGGAACGCCTCAAAAGCAAAGCGCTCCTTGGCGGGATCGTCAATTGTGTAGAAATCTACGGTTTCGTCAGAGGCACA
>NC_049987.1:13272509-13282332 GCF_000003815.2 Branchiostoma floridae | reverse complement strand
CAGAATTTCGTCAAAATAGTCCTGTATACTCCAGATAGGAAACAAAGCAAATGTATGCTATTCTGGACAATAAAATGAAAACAAGTTGAGATGTTTACATCATTGTACGTACCCGTCGTTGATGAGTGGGTACTGCACGGTATCGTTAGGTTGAGGTGACATGGTTGCCTTACAGTTCAGCGCTAGCACGGCGAGATTCTGCCCGTGCCCATGCACCTCCAGCTGCAGGTAGATTTGCTCGCCCAGGTTCCGGCGGATGGGAAACTCGTTGGCCTGGTACGGAGTCTGGTACTCCTCCGTTGGGAACATGGTGAAAAGAATCTTCAGCTGCCCGAACCCCTCCTCCGTGAAGTTCAGGCCGAAAGGGATGGGGAGGAAGGTGGCGTGCACCCACTGATGCCGTTGGTACTCGCATCTGAATGGAAAAAAATCAATATATTGCATCCAAACAAAGATGGGAATTGTACACCATTGTGCATTATTACGTGGTATCATTCAGCTTGATAATCCAAAAGTACAGACTATGACAGAAAGGATTTGTTAGAAGCCCTTCCCTGACCACATGGGATCAAAATATGTAAATTATTGATCTATATTGAGTGTAACTGATTGTTGTTCATACTTAGAAGTAATCCTGATGTCTCCCTTACGGGTGATGACGTCATCTGACATATGGGTAACCCGGATGTTGATGGCGTTGTCAAAGATGACGGACGTCGATTCGAAGGTCACCTAGAAGGCAATATGAAATTCAATTTAGTGACGTTATAAACAAACAAAAGAAGAATTCACTGCTCTCTACTGTAGAAATGCTCAGTAGAAACAGGCCATCAATAAAATAGCTTATACAGTACCTGAGTCCCACATCCGTACAGACCTGTACGGAAAAGGTAGTGAGTACCGTTAGTTGTGGCACCACAGTTCTGGTCAGGCTCCCAGTAAAGGTCGTTCAGGGTGATGTCGGTCAGTTCATCCACAGGGATGGACAGTTCCATGTAGTCATTGGTGCAGGAGGTGGAGGCTGCAGCAACAATAGGGCGTTGGGATGGAGAAGAAAATTCAATTCGGCAAAAAAAGAAATGCATTATAGGTTTCATTAAAACTCGCCTTTCTATAGTGTAGAATGATAACGTATTCTCTTTCTATAATGGAACAACATTAGCGGAAAATACTTTGTGATCAATATATTTGTGAAGGAGAAAATGTAGGGAATGTAAGCGAAATATTTGAGACACATACATACCCATTATTTCTCTGGGAGTCACAGTGGTTGTCTCTTGTTGTTCTGTGTATAATTATAACAATAATTGAAGGTGCGATTTGCATTAATTCCTTCGTAAAAATATATGGGAAATATGTGCGGTGCTTTGATATAGAGGTTGCAGCCTGAGGTTTCTGGTGTTAAGTAATTTTGGGAAGATCAAAATAGAATACAAAGTTCATTGGATGGTCGCTATGCTATATTCAGGAGAGGTGCTATAGAGAAGGTATGGTCTCTGAAATTTGAGGTCTTAGGAACTCCAAATTCCTTAGCCCAAGGATATAAGCCTCTTTAATCTCCTTGCTCATCCTTTAAGGTGACAGGCTCAGCCTTTAAGGGGACAGCAATCATCCCCAAAGAACAGTTGAGCACCTGTCGGATTAACTCAGGAGTTCTGTACGTGCTGTAAAGACTAACTTCAAGTAACTGACCTGGGACCAATCCTGACTAGAATGTCCTACGACAGCAAACTTTGTGGCTGCCCCCTAAATACCGTGATTTGTTGTTTGCAAAAGACATTATTCAATCCTTGTGTTTACCAAAATGCTTGTTTCATTAGTCTAAAACTGGCAAACTTAAGACCCCCTGCAGTCACAAAAACTTGAAAACAAAGCAAATGCATTGTCAATGTAAATGAACGCAACTAATATTTCAACGCAAGCTATGAAGAGTCAAAAGTAACATCAAGGTATATCATCAGGTAAAAAATCAGGAATATCATCAAGTATTTTGAATAGATCTGTAGACTGTACATCTACCACATTCCATGATGATGATGTTTGCCCGTCGTAATAAATCTATCCACTATCACAAATACAGAGAACATGCACATGAAATGCAAACTACATGCGCTCATAGCAAGCCTATGTACAAAAATGTAAAGATTTTACTTACCACTCAACGCCAACACACAGAGAAACAAGAAAACACGAGAAAAGACGTCGGCGTGAAGATTCTCCATGTTTGCTCTTAAACATGCGGGGAAATACAGCAAAACACTGGCAGAGCAATATACCCGGGTAGCAACGTTGCTGTCAGGGAAATATGACGCTACTTGGCATTAGGCTCTGTCATGACGTCAGAGGCCAGGTGCCAACTGTCCCACACCCCACGTTGTGATGCCGTAGCGACATATAGCGGTCCGTGTGATTTCTGCAGTAACCTGGCCATTTGTTTCTGCATTGACGTTAACTGTTTTGAAAAGGCGTTTTGATAAAAGGTATTGTGTTCATGAAATTTATCACATGCACAGTGTTAGACTTTTGCAAACGCCATAATAAAGAGGTTATGTCCGAGGTACATATGGTGACATCAAGACCTCAACTTGACCGACAAATATATACCGAGGAAGTATACACTATGAATGACACACAGCCACATCAACGATGACAAAATGTATTGGATCTGTTACCAAGTATGTTTTATTCAGCAAAAAGGTTTAAAGTCTTCAAAGTACATCCATTGTCTTTTTCTAATGTAGCAGTCTTATGTTGTCCGGCGGAATTATAACGTTACTATAGTCAACATTATCACGGGGGTCCCGGGTTCGAGGAGTCGCCTCGAGCACGTATCAGCCTCATTACTCACACTTGATACCCAATGGCTGCAAGTAATACACTACATGAATTATTACCTCCATGAAATGTCATGGAATGGAGGTTATATTTTCTGTTATGTGTCTCTGTCTGTGTAGATGATTACTCAAGAACGGCTGGATGGATTGGTTTCATACTTGTTGTGTTGGTGGGGTGTGATGAAAGCTTGAATCGATGAGATTTTGGGAGCCGTATCTGTCGTTATAATCGATGTAATAATATCAGAAATCACCCCTATATTTGAGATATATTGGTACAGGCATCGTGCTTTATGTGTTTGTTAATGGGCTTAGCTCCAAGCAGATGGTGACAGCTGTTTGGGGAACCCCGAGGTTTTTTGAATATGATAATTAGTTTTATTTATGTCTGCTTAGGATATCATGGAGATATGAAGCGTAAGTATAATTGTAAGAAGTTGAGGTACATTTAAAGGTAATGCTTAACAGGTATGGATGTCTCACATACTGGGGAGGGGCTGCTAAATCGACTTGCCCATTCCCTACATGGTTAAGCCATGTCAAACAATCACTTAAAAACACATTTACCTACATTTCAAACCTCAAGTCTTTACCCCCACTGCAAAGCTGGATTCGTTAGGTTTGTTTTGGTTCAAAAAGCCCGAGTTCAACTCCGGCATTTTAACGAGCTACAGCCAGATGATTGTCATGATGTCAGGATTGCACCCTCTCTCCTAATGGATCAGTCCATGTCCCAGTCATGAATATGAAGGTCACTCATAGGTCAAAGCATGCCAAAGGTCACAATTTTTGGCAAGATTTTAAAAATATACATGCTTCAGTCACTCTTGCAGAAACATAGACCTCTGTGATCGAAATTTGCCCAGGGAAAAAAATTATCTAAAAGAAGCACCGGGCACTTTCTGCGCAGCTCCGGAAAACAACTCCCTGGAGGACCCTTACAGTACTGCTGATTTGAGTGACATGGTGATTAAAATGCCATTAGGTCCTCGCATCTGGGTTGGGTGTCAGAAGTTTTATGGGCGATACAGATGTTCTGATTTTGTTACGATAAGGGACAGTTGTTAGTTGTCTCTTCGTAGCCAATGGTACTTGTTTTTTAGCAGACAGGGTTGTCGCCAAGTTTTCATCTTACAGTTGGTGTAGGGCTGTCAGAGGAAAGTGTGCATCTCGTTTTTGTACCGTGTGAACAGCTGATGTTATGACATATTGTTGGAAAATCAAATCACCATCTGACTAAAGTTGGCCACATCCCTTCTTCTTTTTGAGTTTCCCAACTTCCTCCCACCACACCGCTCTGAGGCACATAGTCGAACCTCAATAATGCTGACAACCTTAGACAGTTTAAATGCCAAATATCAAGCTTAAGGAACACCACGCTACCATATGCCGTCGACCTCTTAAACGCACATTACACAATTAAGTAATTACTAATCAGATGGACATCCTCTGTGTCATTAAATAAATACACCACTACTTTCCCATAACATTTATAACCATTAACGTTAACGTTAACGGGAGGGGGCCATACTTCGACAGGGGTCCAAACTTCGTCAGGTTTTAAAAATCATTGTTGCGGAGAAATGCATAGATGCCTGCACATAAGAAGTACAACTAGCTGTAGACTAAACCTTGTTGTATATAACTACAAAGACGGGGTATGTGTAGAAGTTAGCAAGTCCCACAGATAACGATTGAAAAACTTGCACAAGTTTGACGCCTTCCGTGCAAGTTGACGAGCGAACTGTATCGAGACCATGGCCCGGGAAACTCTTGAATTATTCTTCGCAAAATACGACATGTGAAAAAATACCACCACACATAGAAATGATGTTTATTAGCCTTCCGAAAAATAATACCTGTGTTCTGTTTTCCCTTTAACTGGGTTGGATAAACGGAGCTAAAATGATGCCACAATGTTCACCCAGTCGGGGCTCCGCCATTACTATCACGAACGCCGGCGGCCGAGCGATGCTCAACACGTTGAACTCAGCCAACCCGTCCGTAGAGCGACAAACATTCAAGAAAAATCGATCCCTACCGAGTAAAAAATCCTGTAGCCATTGCTGCTGCCTAAAGACAGGATGAAAAGGCAATCAAGGAAGCCGAAAAGCGAAAATGCCATCACAGTTCAATGTAACAATGCGCTGCCGTTTTGCGGCAAGATCGTCTCACTGTGAGAGGTAAACGTTTTAACACACCGTATTTGAAAAAGGCGCGTAATACAAAATATGACCCATATTTTATACAAAAAAATTATAATGAAGACTTTTAATGCTATTCTATTTGCATAAATTGTTTAAAAATGCACGACGATGGTCTGGTCGTTACTATGTCGGAGTTTGGACCCCTTTTTTGTGTTGGAACGTTCTGCTAGGACGCAAGCCGAAAACCTGCCGTAAGTTTCGTGCGCTGTCAAAGTACAGTGCGGAACGCTACCGTTAAATGAAATATATATCTGTACAGCTTCAATCACAGTTATAAGGATGCATACAAGATCTTAACTTGTTTTTTATGAGTTAACTGTAAAATATACATTGACAAAAGCCATGCGCATCCACTTAGAACGGCTGTCGAAGTATGGCCCCCTCCCGTTACTCTCAAATACAACCGACTATAAACATAACAAAAAAGCAATAAATATTTCATGGAGGTATGAGGTCCCCGAACTCTAGTTATCTTATTTTTCTAAATAGCTTCTATGACATCAAAAATGATATATGGCACGATACCGTATATTCCATCAACAACACAACACAACTAAGTGTATTGCCTAATGTCCTTTATCGCCATCAACTACGTCATATCATCAACAATGATATATGACACGTTATGGTATGTTCTATCAACAACACAACTAATTATATTACTTGCATTTGTCGGAACAAGTAGGTATAAATCCTTGGTCTGAACTATGAGATTTTTTAATCAAATACAAGAGGAGCCTGTATATGAGCATCATTACAGGTGATACAAACAATACCAATCATAACGATATCACAACGTAAAGAAAAAAAAGAAAAATGGTATGTCACATCACAGTTTCCCATTATTCACCAATGATTCAGTGCAGATTTGCTCTTAAGACATGCAAAGAATGTCTTGTTGAATTCTTTACTTCATCGGAGCAACTTACACATGGTAAAAGCATCAAGGTTCTACCCTCATTCAGGAAGCTGGTGTGAAATTTTCTCATTAATTATACAAGTGATGTCCAAGTTTACGTCATCTATATACATTTCATATAGAAGACTTGGGCAGTGAACAGCTTGACTAATGATTAGGTTTATTTCCAAACCGGGGCCCGGCCGGGCAGCTTTCGGAAACGAAAAGTGCAATCTATACCAAAGCACACAGAACATAATAAAATTAGTCATGAGAGTTTCTGTAAATTCCGTGATAGACAGTTTTATTTTTTGCTTCCACAACCACACAAGCCTGACTCCGGTTGGGAAATGTGACAAGAGTATGAATCGCGCTCCTAGCGGCCCTCCGGGCTCAGTACAGCCTCCCCCTTCAGAGAACACAGAGACTGTGTAACACGGGCTAAGGCACGCGGGGAAATACAACAAAATACGGGCAGTACTATTGATAAAACAACTAATTATAAGTGCACGTAATGTGTAAGGAGAAACATATTGCACATTTGAAACCTGCAAAGCCTAATGTCCTTCATCGTCATCCACTACCTTATACCTGTAGGTAGCCCAATATGCAACACTTAATATGACGAACGCTACTGGGAAAATAACTCGAGCAAAACTGTCGATTTTCGTTGCCAAACGGTCTGCTTTATCCTCTGCACTCGGACCGAATGCTCTGCTATTGAACTTAATGTTGTCGTAGGTGGAATTTATCATCGACGGATTTGGTGTGTATGAAACAATGGCGCCTTGTTCATCGTGACTATCCATAGCATGACCGTCGGTTTTTGGCGAAGCCTCAAGGGCGGAGGCATTTTTCTGAGTTTTCTTCTCAGACTTGATTACAACGACCCATTCTTTGTCCTTGACCTGGTGCCACCTGAGGTATCCGGGGGTGTGCATCCGTGCCCGAGGAATGTACACCGGCTCCGCCGACGCATGGGCGTTACGAGGCTGCGGTTTGATGACCTTGGGACTTGATGAAGAATCTATCAGCCCTGGGCGCGGTATTTGAATAGGCGGATTAAGTTCTCTCGCTCGTTGTTCGGATCGGATCTCTCTCTGTTCCTGTAGAGAAGGTAAAAGGTGTGAACTCGACATACGGCTGTAACATGTCTCACGTATTTTGTTAATGCCAAATGAAGCATGTGATGTTTCAATTGTAGTTCTTTTTTGTTCAACAGTTCATTCTTGCCCGTACCTTTTTTTGAATGTGGTTACAGATGAAGTGCAACGCGCTGGTCTCCAGAAGTAAGGCAGACACAAAGGCTAGACATCCCAACATCCAAATGTCTATTGCACGTGGTTCTTCCACCTGCAAAACACATTTTCTCAATCACAATTTGCACACTGAAACCTCACATGGCCATACCAATTAAATAAGGTAACTACGTATTTCATTTTCTATCTAATTAGATTCAAAAAGATGCTTTGGGTGTAACGAGTCCTGAAAGCTGCCGAATTTCGTTTTACACAATTTCACAATAAAAACACTGTTTTATTGCAAAAATATGGAAAGAATTTGTAGAAGACGGAAGTTTGCTGCAGTACCAAAAAAGACCCTCGACATGCCACATATAGTAAAGATCGATCAAGTCATGCTGTTCATACATATGACTTTCTTGAAGAAAGTACAAATAAACACGTACCCAAGGCATTCGTCCAGTTTCGTACCATTGCTTGACCATAGAAAGGATCGCCATGGCGCCCAGAGTGACCCTGCCAGTGACGTCAGCCTGCACGACTGGCAGCCATGTCTGGAGATAGGATGACGCGACGATGACTACAGACGGCAGGTAGTCGTCCAACAGGTACCGCCATAAAATCCTCCTAAGCTGAATGCGCACTTCCAACACGTCGAAGGAATTGGTATCTGGGGATAAAAAATAAAAAGCGAGACCTAAGCTTCAGACCAAATGCTTATTGAAGTCTATCATCAGTTTGCTACAACAAATATGTTCCAAACATCTTACCGTTCAGCTTCTGCTCACAAAAGTGAAACTGATGAGAACAGTTCCCGACGATGACGCTACAGTCGCGGCAAGTCTCTTTGGTGCAGTCCGGAAGTGACGTCATGCATGGCTCCGAAAGATAGTCACACATCTGTTCGAATAAAGTGCAACCTGCAAAGGCAAAGAGCATACTCAAGACAGGCAATCAGACATGGTGAACTTCTTCCCCTCACACAAATCACTTTGCGGTCCTTCCAATCCCACAGACATAAAATGCATCACTAAAGATGTATGTATGGCAAAGCCACATTGTGTGTATTGCAATCGGAAGAACATGGACATAGAACACACAGAACACATATACACGCATTAACACACACACACGCGCGCGCGCGCATTGATCAAACAAAGCCACACAAATAGATGACTGTAAACGGTAATGCTGTATAACGCTCTCCCATTGGTCCATTGATACCTGTGTCGTTGCCGATGAATGACTGAATCCTTGTACGCCCCTCCACTCCGATGAGAGTGAACTGTGACACCACCCCCGCGGCGTCACTCTTCACAGGTGCAGTTATTTTGTTTGTGGATGGCTGGAGACGTAGCTTCACTCCATTGTCTGGAAATGATTGCGAATACGTTATCAAAAAAATTCCTCAAAAACGACGGGCTCATTTACATTTTGATATTCCTCCATAGAATAAGATCAAAGCCATAAAGACACGTTCTTGCATTGCAGAAACAAGTTCCGTCAGAGAATTTCGTGTTTTAAAACTGAAGAAGCCTTTACGAAACCTGTCGTTACGAAATATGTATTTAGTTTCTTTAAGAACATATTAGACGAGTGATCTTTAACTTACATCCGAGCAAAGCCACAGTGCAGACTTGTGTGTCGAGTGGATACATCGCCAAGTGTGATACACAGTTTACTGACAGCTGGCGACTGGATAGAGAGCAGAAAATAAGACTGGTCTGTATTTCATTCTAATCACGTCTAATTGATAACAGAATTTATTAATATTGTCTGATGCGTCCTTAGTCTAAGCCAACATTGCAGCCGTATTGCTTTTTTCATACCAGTATATACGTTTTGTATTTCCCCTTCAGTAGTTCTTTTGCCACCATCCTCATAGCAATACTGATTTTACTTCCTACGCCCACGACAGCTAGTTGGTGTTGAATGGCGCTGCAGTGGATAGGATGCGATCCCACCGCTGACACCAAGTTACATTGGATAGATTGACGTCCACACGGATCCACATGTATCGTTGAAGACCGAGCAACGTACTTTCTCATTTATAAGGTCTAATTCATGCACAATGTATGATCTGCTCCATACAGTTATAACCCCCAACCCCTCCTCACCTTATCTTCAGGACAACCAGTCCACGTGGGTCGAACCACATCCAGTTATCATCCTCGCTGGTGGCGATGGCTCGGCGAACCGTCCGTCCGAAGGCAACCGGCGGGGACCAGATGGAGTTGGCCGGAACGGGAACCCATGATTGGGTAAGGCCTGCGAGACGTCCATCAAGCCAGGACAGGGAGTACTCTATGTTGATAGATATGTTCTAGAAATAATAAAGAAGTCAGAAAAATATCAAGAACATTGCCTTGCTTGCGAATTATTATACTCCATGACATGTCATGGCATGTCACACATAACTACGTTTTATTTCGATATCACTTTACGTGTTACTTTCATGTTCATCTCACATGCTTTCCAGAGGTGACTGAACTAGCAACAGATATCTTAAATACAGTGAACATTCGATATGAAAATTGCACCGCCAAAATCCTTTTCTTAATAACGATATATGCTGAGCATATATTCACTTTACTCCAGTAGCATGGCAACAAATAATTTCAGAAATTGGGATAATACTTTGTG
>NC_049987.1:13212042-13272402 GCF_000003815.2 Branchiostoma floridae | reverse complement strand
TAGCAACAACAAATCTTACACACAGTGAACACTCAATATGAAAATTGTACCGCCAAAATAGTTTCCTCAATAACGATATATGCTGAGCAAAAATTCACTTTACTCTGGTAATATGGCAACAAATAATTTCAGTAAAAATTCCTTACTCCGTGTTCCTCTGACAGGAATCCCACTCGTGTGATGTATATTGAAGAAGCAACGTAAAGTTCTTCTGAAATTGGGAAATGCTCACAATTTATACAGCATTCAAAAAAGGATTCACACCTAAAATGCCAATGTTTGTTTTCGCATGAGTACACGGAGCAATTACTAGAAAATCTGATAGGGGCGAAGTCCTCAACGGGTACACACCTTTATCGTTTGGTCCTTGAGAGGTGTCGTACCCAGCTGGTAGAAATTCTCCGGTTTTAAACCTCTGGTAGCCTGACCAGCTCACGTTACCCTCGTTAACTGAAAACAGATCCTGGGAGATTCCAAAGAATGTGATTGGCTTGTTTACATAATGTTAAAGGTCTTTAACGAAGAGTTTACTGCGGTGTAAATTGCAACTCCAAAACAAAGTAGTAATGGCGCATCGTATTCTTTATTTCTAGAAAGAGTAACTTTCATATCTAAGATATTTCTATATGTTATGAATGAAATTACCTTAAAGTTTGCTCCATCCGCACCACCGTCTGTGTCAAACAATGTCCAACAAAAAAATGAAAATTTAACGGATGGTTTTGCAATGTTTTATTTTCATATGCTTTTATCATTGATTTCTGTTATACCTGATATACATTCTCTAGATTTATTGCATACTCTATTTAGATGACAATGCAAATAATGCGAAGAATCGTGCAGTCTGGAGAAATATCACGGAGGGAGCAAGGGGCCAGTCACTGGCCTAGGCACTTAGGCAGGTAGGCAGGCAAATAATGTCCTCAAAATTCACCGATTACTTTTCTAACGAAGCACCAGGCCTAGGGCACAGGGGGAGACACCGACTTCTAACCAGTTTTGACCCGTTGCTCATGTCACATTTCCGTCTTGAAGAAGACATATCCTGACAAGGCCTGTGTCTCCAGTCATCATAAAGAAGACCTGAAGACTGGTCGAAAAGTTGGTGAGTTTTATTTCTTTTGTTAGGATCAGGTTTAAGCCTTCTCCATAATAATATGTAGTTAATGGTTGATTCTACAATTTATATATGCATCATTTCATGATGTATCTTACCATAACAACGGCTCGTGTCGTAACAAAGCACCGTCTCTTGTACCTGTCCAGGACAGCTCCCATACAACTCAGGTAAACACGTCATACACACACGACTCCTTGTCTTGGTCCCAAACCCGCACTGTGAATCACAGCCACTCCAACGGCCCCACTGGGTCCATGTCCCATTCACTGGATAAAAGAAGCAGGAAAACTGCATGATTCGCATGTGTTGATGCGGGATATTTTAGGGCACGGCCGGACCCCGGGTAGAATTTAAGTCGGGATTAAAATAAACCCGGGACCCGGTAACAAATAGACGCCGTGGCCTACCCGTGGGAAAGCGTAGTAGACCACATGCTTTGCGGGTATGGATGTAAGTCGAGTCGACTTACCTACGCAAGTTGGAGCGTCCCCAGTCCATGTGCCATCCGCCTGGCAGGTTACGGTGGAACTGCCGGACATGACGTAACCTACGTCACAGCTGAACCGTACTTCGTCCAAATACATGTACAGGCTTACTGAAGTGACGTTACCATTCGTAGGAGCTGCTAGTGAAGGGCACTGGGCAGCTGAAACATGAGGTAAGAGAATGGAGTTGGGTGTATACAAGGGTCAATACAAATCTCTCACATCAAGTAATAATATGAAGTGAAAACGTGTCATTTTGTTGCGTGCGTAGCTGTAGGCAAGGGAATGGAGTTGAGTGTACACATGGATAAATCCAAATCCTTCACATCAAGTAATCTTAAGTGAAAATGTGTCATTGTTGCATTTGTAGCACTTAAAGTAAACATAACGTATATCTTTTTAGGGGAAAGGGGGCTTTGCTTCAAGTAAATAAATGAACAGTAATTAATAGATGTGCCTGAAGAAACTCTATCTAGCCACTGGGTGGCTTGGTATCAGGGCAGGTGAATCTTGGAGTCAGCCTGATGTAAGGCACAAAGTATTTACTCCATTTGGAACAACTTATTCCTAACGAAGATATTGTGAAGTTTTCATCATTGAAAAATACACAAGGGTTTCAGCTTAATTTTCCCCCCAACATATTTTTCAGGGAGCGACCGCCCTGATACCACCCCCCATCTTGGACAAACGTTAATATAATCAAACAAACCGAAAACAATACCTCCTTTATCTATCGGAGGTGATAATCATGAAGTAGATGTTCAAGGCATACCTTGACAGATGAATCCAATTTCGCGGCTGCATTCTATATCAATCCATACTGACCCGTATTGAGTCCCTGGGTAGGAAGCGCAGTTTTCTATAACGCCACCATCCGGTTCACTTGGGCCCCAGTTTGAATAGACTGATGACGTCAGGGTCCTCCCATCCTCAAGCATCCATTGGTTTTCGCTGATGACGTCAGTGAATCCAAGCCAGCGCCTGTCGTTCCTCAAACCCGAGAGGAAAGTATTGGTCGCACTGTCTTTCGGCATGGCTAACAGTCCACCGTCTACCGCGCATCTCTCTCTTGCCTCATTGTACGTCATCAACGAATGGTAGTCCTTATAGCCAACTCCGTCAAAACTAACGTAGTCTGCTATTGGGCATCCAGTAGTAAGATCAAGAATTTTAGACACAATGAACTCTGTGCCACATATATGGAACATGTATTCCGCTCTAATCAGAAAATGACTGCAGTCTTATATAAATCATTTTCACGTAACGTATTTACTGTGTTCACTGCCATATTACTGCCATCAATGTGGGACTCTTAACATTACAATTGACTGGCAGTAGAATTCATTAGTCTATTACCTGACAGTAACTACGAGTCGGGACTAGTGGAAGCTGGTCCCTGTGAATGTAAAATGTGTGACCAAGACAACTACCGATTAAAGGAAGTTCTGAGTTGACAGTTGTCAAGTGGCCAACATAGAAAGGGTAGCCAACCCACCTTCTATCAGCAAGGCTTCGTCTATCAGTGTCATAAGGATGAGCACGGTTCCAACTGAAATGAATCGGGCGATCCCCATTCTTGTTCTCAATATGGTAAGGTTCGGAGCAGAGTAATCGCATAGAGGCACGTCCATTTGTCCTCTACCCGTTATTTTCCCGGACGACACACGTCTACGTTCACTTCAGTTTGTGCAGTAATATTATTTTGTGTGTCATCAGACAGGGTGGGGTCATAACCATGACATGATTAAAGACGTAGTGACGCACTATGTACGTAAACACTTGGTACTGGAGACTGCGTTAACTTGTATACATATGCTGACTGGATAAATGCTCGTAAAATATCAATAAGAGTATGATAAGGATGTCATTGCGACATTTATTCATATGTATTCCAACTCGATCCAATGTATTCCCCAATACATGCATACAGTGCATACAATACAACACTCCTCTGTTACCTTGAGTTAACAATTAACTTGTCATTTCCAAATAAATCAACTGATGAACTCCAGAGTCTAAATGGCCGATGGTCGTTTCATCCTTGCAGAATCCATTGTTAAGATGACATTTCCTTTGTTGTGGGGAAAATTTAGTCTCCCTATTATGCTCTAAGAGTCTGTCGCAAGTCATAGTCATAGGTCACGCTATTACGCACCCCTCACAATGGAATATTACAAGGCATATCACACATGTTACAATGCAGAAAAGGAAACTTTGTAAGGCATTGGAATAGATCTTTAAAAAGTACCAAGTATGTACAACGTACATTTGCTCACATACCTATAGGTTAAAGGTTTTGACACATCATACAGTACCCTTTTCGGTGTAATTGTTTTTTGATTGGCGTTCCTTTGAATTCTGTAATCGATTCCAGGAATATCATTTTCTATATAAGGTGTTTCTACTCACGTCACTATGGCGTAATCATTGTCGGCCATGCTGGTAGCTACTCCTATGTATGTGTATATGTATATGTCTGTCCCTACTTGTAGACTCTCAATATCAGCAACGTATGCGTCTGTTTTATGTACTTTGTCAGTTTTGCTAATGAATAAGTATGTATATGTAAATCGAAGTGACATGATGATATATTTTCAAACCACAAACTACATCTTGATGTAATGGGGTTAAACATGACGTCAGCCTCGCTAGCCTGTTATGTTGTCTTGCTCTACTCTTCCCCTCCTCCTCCACGTGAGTCAGCCTCGCTAGCCTCTAGTCCCTCCCTACTCCTCCCCCTCCACGCAAGTCAGCCCCGCTAGCCTGTAGTCCCGCTCTACTCCTCCCCCTCCTAGCCCACGTAAGTCAGCCCCGCTAGTCTGTAGTCCCGCTCTACTCCTCCCCCTCCTCGTCCACGTGAGTCAGCCCCTGGTAGGCCCACTCCTCACGGCGGGACCGCTTCAGCACGATGGCCGCGCCCAGCACGACAAGGGCGAGCGCCATCAGACCTCCTCCGGCAGCCAGCAGGGACCAGGCTGCACTGCGGCGATCCCGCGGGTTGCTTTCAGCTTAAAAAGATAAAGAGAACTTTAACGACCCCAATTTCGCCAAGCAGTATCATAAGTATATGTGTAAATTCCCTTATTTGCATAATATAAGACTTAAAATGCTCACTTCGTCAGCTTTCGGGAACGACAAGAACAATCTGAGAGACAACAAAACACACAAAACATAATAAATCAGTCATGAGAATTTCTGTATTCAGACACTAGCGGTCCTCCCAACACAGTACAGGCAAACCAGAGATTGCGTAACGCGAGCTTAACAACCTTTGAACTATAGAACCACATATTGCCTTTGAACTTGAAAGTTGAAACACTTATTAACTGCTACACTATATAAACATATCGCCCCTACAGCTTGTGGCCACTCGTGCACACAATTTTGATCTGCTCCGTTAGCAATGGTAAGTTCTTATCATCTGGACCTTTTGCTTTTCCCGTATCAGATAGCTGTAGAGCAAGACGTCCTTGCAGTAGGACCTGAAATGACGTAATGAACTTACCTAACCATATTTAAACCGGGGGTACGTCATTATAAATGGAGTTACTGTAACGTGACCTCTCCTCTCAGTAAACAGCAGTGCCTTTGGTCCATTTACAATAGCGACAAATGCACATGCCCTGCTCATAAAGTATGTCCAGTCGTGTCTTGGGCTGTTGAAGGGGTCAGTGTCGGTTATTTGACCACTGTCACTAATAAGTCAAAAGTGTCATACAAACAGGCATCGGATCTTCTCGGGTCAGAGTCCGAATCTCTGAACCTTTTGCAAACTATTGAAACAGAAGGGACTCGAGCTCGTTTATTCATTTCAGTACTCACCTATCAATCATATAAATAAGAACCCCATTTGTATCATTGTATCATTCATTGATGATAGACATTAATAACATCATTGTGGTATATTATGGAAACTTCATATTTGTAACATATGTAACTAAGATCGAATTCTAGCGTCATTAGATATGTAATTGATACAATGTACTATGTGTAATAGGTATGGGATCGTTGGCTTTAAATTTTAGTTCTGAAGCTGTCTTTCTTCTGTTTTAGGACGAAGACCTGCTCTCCCGGATGACGGTGAGAGAGGCGACTCACGACGACTACCAGGCCGTTATGAACATGGCGTCTCCGGACACCTTTCGGGACGGGTTTGACTACCTGCTGGCCAAGTTTCACGGTTTTGTGGACGATCCCGATACGGTGTTTCTCCTGGTGGAGCTCGATGGGGAAGTGGTAAAATGTGCACAAGTCATATTTGTGTGTGTGTGGGGGGGGGGGGGGTACCGGGTGCGAAAGATGTAAAAAGTTTTTCGGAAAGTTGAAATGAATGTTAACAGGAAAAAGAAAAAGAAAAGGCTGTATGAACTACCAACGTAGAAAATTATCACGTGAAATTAGATTGAGATGTCTTACTCATACCTTATTTCAATGCCTGCCAACAAACTGACGAGTATGGTGTTATGAATCATTAGGCATAGGCTTTGATACCGAAGGGAACATTCTATCCAACTTTTTTTTATTTTCCCCCATTAATAGGTCTTCCTCGATGTGCAGTTTTTGCGGGATGAAGGAGAAAGCTGTGTTGCTAAAACAATACGTATGTCCCCAAAAATGCTAGGCAGGAGATTTGCAAAAACATTCAGGGCAGCCATGCGAGTTCGTCATTTTGCAAAGTTTATTGAAATGTCGGGGCAACAACCAAAAAAACTACATGTACTGAGAGACACGGAGCGACACGACCTCAAGCGGCTAGACAGCGACCTGCCCCTTAGGACCAAATCTGTGATTGTAAGTATTGTATGGCCTAGCTTTTTACCACAATCCTACACAGTTATACCCCAGTCAGTGACTACTGTGCTTCTGGGGCTCCAATGTGCCCCGGTTGATTTTGATGCGGACTTAAAACCAGCTCCAATCCTAGGGGGAAAAAATACGGTTTCAACCGTAATAGAATCTTGATAACTTTGATAGGATCGATCCCTGGTCCCGTCGGAAAGCAATAAAAAACAAACATAATATCCGGCGGGGGAACCCCGAGGACCAGGCGGGGCGTCGGTTTTAAACCTTTCCGAGTAGCATGACTGTAGAATCCGTGGTGGCCACGATTTCACAGCCAAGCAGGGGTTTGTTTGTTTGTTTGTTTCTTATTTCGTTGACCGTCTGGTTTTTATTTCGGTGACCGTCCCAAGAAACCGATAAGATAGAAACCTGAATAGCCCAATCTGAAATCACATTCCATTTAGAGAATTGACTTCCGCAATTTCTACTTTGTCTCTCTAGAATATCATGTACTTTTGCTGGGACGCAACCCCCATGAAGGACGGGCTGACTGACAACCAGACGTCCCTCCCGGCCCTCGTACCCTACCAGCCTTCCGACATACAATGCCTGCTGCCGCCGGCCTTCTCGGCTGCCATACTGTCTGAGGGTACCGTGCTTGTAGACTGGGATCCGTACAAACTTTCTGAACCCAACATGAAGAAGCTAGTAGAAGCGGGATGCTACATCCTTGTCGACTCAACCGAACCGGCCGCCAATAGTCTTAGTTTCGGCGGGAGTTACATGACTCCCCGGGGCAGGGTGTATCACATAGACACTGTGAGGACGAGGCTTTATGTAAGGCTCACATCATAACCCACATGAAGAACGCCTTAAGCCGGTATACAGGCATGATAACCTTCTGTGTTGTGTTGATTGACAAGATGTTAAAGGACGTAGTGATGACTTTTTGCGTCCAGTATCTGCATTTCAAACACCTTCCCCATGACCATGAATACATTCATTACGACATTGACACTGATGATTTAGAGATGGCAGAACCTGCTCCTAAGGCAAAATACTGAGGACATTACCGTTTACAAACGTAGTGCACAAATTGCAAGAGGTTTAAATTTGGTTGGATTATACTAAGAGTAAACTTAGGCCGGCGACTGTAGAATTTGTCGAGTTGCATGTATCCTTAGATACGCCCACTGAAACACTATGAATACACATACATGTGTATATGATATAAAGATGCGTGGAAACGGGCGATCCTACCCGCGGTCTGACTGGTACCTCGGGTGATACGAAATACACCGTGTCGTATTCTATACTTACCACTATGGTATTATACTGCTTTCTCTTATATTGATTATATGTACATTAGGTCTTTATTTACTTCGAAACCCAAACAACTTCCTCTCTGCCCAAGAGCTATCTAACACTAAACAACATCACGAGCATACAAAATCCCAAAATAGTTTGATATCCCTCTACATCGTCTCGAGCTATAATGTTCACAGACACAGAAACGGCACAGAAAAGATGTCGGTAAAGGTAAATACCAGATACAAACTTGCTACTGTGCAGATACAATCTAAGAGGGATAACGAAACGTACAGAACGTAATAAAAGTAGTCACGAGAATACGTTCTGTATGTTCCGTGATCCAGTTTTACATTTCGTTTCCAAAAACATCCCAGCCGGGACCGGCTTGGAAATATGACCTATGCATAAATCGCGCTCGTAGCGGCCCTTCCAGCTCAGTGCAAGGCTATTAAGGGAACCGGAAACAACCTTTGAACTTGCAACACACCTCAGCTATATAAACATACCGCCCCTACAACTTGAGGTCACTCGTCGTGCACGATTTTGATGTGTTCCGTCAGCAATGGTAAGTTCTCAACATCTGGAACTTTTGCTTTTCACGCACTAGCTGGCTGTTTTAACAAATCCTTGCAGTAGGCCGTGAAAGGACGTAATGAACCTAACTATCCAAACACGCCACTTTTCAACCAGGGGTACGTCATTTCCAAATCAGCTGGCGCTGAGGTCACCTCTCCTCTCAGTAAACAACAGCGTCTTCGACCCACGTACTAGTACAATAGTGACAAATGCCCTTCTCATAAAGTATAGCATTGACTAGTTGGGCTGTTGAAATCTTTATGGGTCTGTTAAGGTTATTTGAACCACTGTCGTTAAGTCAAAAATTTCCGTGTAAACGGGCAAGGACACCCCAGGTCAAATTCCGAACCCTTGGCCTTGCAAAACTATTGAAACAGAAGGGGATCGTTTCTTTATATCATTACTCACTATAAGTCATGTGAATAACAATCCCATTTGTATCATTGATAATAGACACATTTGCGGTAAATTATGAGAACTTCCTATTTGTAATATATGTAACTAAGATCGAATTCTAGCGTCATTAGATATGGATTTGATACAATGTAATATATGTAATAAGTATGGGGTCGTAGAAGCATGTGGTAAGTAAAGAAGTCTAGATCTAGTTCTGAAGCTGTCTTGCTTCTGTTTTAGGACGAAGACCTGTTATCCCGGATGACTGTGAGAGAGGCGACTCACGAAGACTACCAGGCCGTTATGACCATGGCGTCTCTGGACACCTTTCGGGACGGTTTTGACTACCTGCCGGCCAAGTTTCACGGTTTTGTGGACGATCCCGATACCGTGTTTCTCCTGGTGGAGCTCGATGGGGAAGTGGTAAAATATGCATAAGTAACATTTGTGGGGGGGGTGATAAGACAGACCTGATTATTTAACACATTTATTAAGCCATGAATAGTAATTTAAGATAGAAAGCGTGGGAAATTGTGGGGAAAGTTGTGTTTTTGAACGGTTGTTTCCATAATTGTCTATATACTAGTGACAGAGGGATCCTATGACATTTTTTTCTCTATTAGACACAAATTTGGACTGTGTTTTGATAGGCTAGTGTAATAACGTTATAGAGGGGCGCTATCATTATTTTCTCTGACTAGTGAAGTAATGGGATAGACGGGTGCTATCACATTTTCTCACTAATAGATACAATCCTCATAAAAACGTTTTTACGAAAATTGAAACGAACGTTGACAAGAAGAAGTGGAAGCAAAGGCTGCTTGAGCTAACAACCTAGAAAATTATGACGTAAAAATGACAGATTGAAATGTCTTGGTAAAATCTTATTGCAAAGTCTGCCAACAAACTGAAGAATATGGTGTTATGAATCAGTAAACATACCGAATACGGAACGGAACATTCCATCCAATTATTTTTATGTTCCCCTTTAATAGGTCTTCCTCGATGTGCAGGTTTTGCGGGATGGCGGAGAAAGCTTTGCTCCTAGAACCATGCGCATGGCCAAAACATTGCAAGGCAGGGGATTTTCAAAAACATTCACATCAGCCACGAGAATTCGTTCTGTTGCAAAATTTATTGAAATATCAGGGAGACCACCCAAAACACTACATGTACTGAGAGACACAGAGCGACACGACCTCAAACGTCTAGACAACGACCTGCCCTTCAAGACCAAATCTGTAATTGTAAGTGAATTGTATGGCCTATAAAGCTGTTTAGCAGAATTCTACTCTGCTATACCCCACTCAGTGACTACTGTGCTTCTGAGGCTAGAGTGGGCCCCAGTAGATTTTTGATTTGAACTTAAAATCAGCTCCAACCCCAGCGACAAAAATGCCCGATTTTAACCATAATCTAATCTCGAAAACATTGATAGAATCGATCGCTGGTCCCTTCCGAAAGTAAAGAAAAAGACCGCAGTATCCTGCGGGGCGACCCGTAGTATCCGAAGGGGCATCGGTTTGAAACTTTCCGAGTAGCATATCCGGAGTGATCACGATTTCAGAGCCCGTCCCGATATATAGACAGTGTTTGTTTGATTGCTTATTTGTTTTTTATTTCGATGAATGGCCTATTCTTAAATCACATTCCATCTGGAATATCGACATCAGCAATTTTCACTTTGTCTTTTTAGAATATCATGTATTTTTGCTGGGACGCAACACCCATTAAGGACCAGCTGTCTGACGCCCAGATGTCTCTCCCGGCCCTCGTACCCTACCAGCCCAATGAGATCCATCGCCTGCTGCCGCCTGCCTTCTCGGCTGCCGTACTTTCTGAGAGCACTGTATTTGTTGACTGGGACCCGTACAAACTTTCTGAACCCAACATGAAGAAATTAGTAGAAGCGGGCTGCTACATCCTTGTCGACTCGAATGTACCGGCCGCCAAGAGTCTTAGTTTCGGCGGGAGTTACATGACTCCCCGGGGCAGGGTGTATCACATAGATATACACTGTAAGGACGAGGCTTTATGTAAGGCTCACATCACAAACCACGTGAAGAACGCATGTAGTCTGTTTACAGGCATGATAACCTTCTGTGTTATGGTGACTGAAAAGGAGTTAAAGGATGTAGTGGTGACTTTTTGCGTCCAGTATCTGCATTTCAAACACCTTCCCCATGACCATGCTTATACTCATGACGAGCTTGATTTTGAAAATTTCTGGATGGCAAAACCTGTTTCTAAGGCCAAATACTGAGGACATAATCCAAAATTCTAGGTAATTACTACAATTGTAGGCAAAACACAGGAATAAAGTAATTTCGGGATGTCTTTGAATGTAGCTTTATATTTTCTGAACAGCACAATACTTAAAAACTTTCTAAAAAGGTCAAGTGTGGCTATGACTGTACAAGTACACTAGTGTTCTCCATGTCAGTAGTTAACCGTTCTGTGGATCACAAGCAACAGCCTTAAGGCCTGAGGTGCGCCTTTGAGACAAGATGCTGTACTCTCGAATGTACCACGAAACATATTTGAAATTCTCATTGATAAACTCTGACCTCTGACGAACTCCAGCCGGTCAAGTATCGTTTCTGGTGTAATTAGCAGGGATTAAAAATGTACAATCCTGAACCGACAACAACAACAACAGCAACAACAAGAGAGTTCCGCGACAACCACTACATGTTGAAAAACATTTACGACTGATGTATTATGAATCCTTCTTGTAGCTTATGCAAATGTGTCCTCCTTTATAGAAATTAGATCAGTTGATCAACCCGAAATAACAGAATATGTTAAAAGTGAGAAAGTTTTACATTTACAACAAAAGTTTAAAGCTAGTATTTTTGCTAGCATTTCCATGTAAATTATGAAAATCAGATCTTGATTTCCCTTATTTGCATTTATCGTTCAACTAACTTCACTTAACTTTTAAAGGCCGGAATTACGAAATACCCATTATTTACCACTATGGAACTATTCTGCTTTCTCCTATATTGATTATGCACATAAGGTCTTCTTTAACTTTATTTATACGCGTTGATGCTCCTCTTCTGTCTTACTCAGAACATATGTTACACGTTTGAATGCAACATGTCTTAGCATGGGCCTTAGCGTCGTTATAAAATTTTGATATTTCAAGCATTATTTATGATGTCAAGTATCACTTAACCTGTCTATCTTCATATTTAAAAAACAACGATCCGTCAAACCTTTTTGAACTCGGTTCCTTTTAGTTTTAATACAAAAAAGCAGCTATAGGACAAAACTCAAACAGCTTCCTCTTTGCCCGAAGAGCTATTTAATACTAAACAACATCACAAGCATACAAAATACCAAAATACAAATGTAGAATGATATCCCTCTACATCGTCTCGAGCTATAATGTTCACAGACACAGAAACGGCACAGAAAACATAAACTTGTCGGTTAAGGTAAATACGAAATAGAAACTTGCTGCCCAATGTGCATGTATGCAATCTATTAAAGAGAGATAACGAAACGCACAGAACGTAATAAAAGTAGTCACGAGAATTTCTGTATGATCAGTGATCGACATTTTCATATTTCGTTTCCAAAAACATCCCAGCCGGGACCGGTTTGGAAATATGACCTATGTATGAATCGCGCTCCTAGCAGCCCTTCCAACTCAGTGTAAGACCATTAAGGGAACCGGAAACAACCTTTGAACTTGAAACACGTATTGACGCCACCACTATATAAACGTGCCGCCCCTGCAGCTTGAGGTCACTCGTTGTGCACGATTTTGATCTGTTCCGTGAGCAATGGTAAGTTCTCAACATCTGGACCTTTTGCTTTTCATGCACTAGCTGGCTGTTTTAACAAATCCTTCCAGTAGGCCGTGAAAGGACGTAATGAACCTAACTATCCAAACACGCCACCTTTCAACCAGCTGCAGGGTACGTCATTTCCTAATCAGCTTGCGCCAAGGTCACCTCTCCTCTCAGTAAATAACAGTGTCTTCAACCACGTACTAGTACAATAGTGACAAATGCCCTTCTCATAAAGTATAGCATTGACTAATTGGGCTGTTGAAATCTTTATGGGCCTGTGTCAGTTATTTGAACCACTGTCGTTAATTCAAAAATTGCCGTACAAACAGGCAAGGACACCCCAGGTCAAATTCCGAATCCTTGAACCCTTGGCAAACTATTGAAACAGAAGGGGATCGTTCCTTTATATCATTACTCACTATAAGTCATGTGAATAACAATCCCATTTGTATCATTGATGATAGACATTAATAACACATTTGCGGTAAATTCTGAGAACTTCCCATTTTTTAATATATGTAACTAAGATCGAATTCTAACGTCATGAGATATGGAGTTGATACATTGTGATATATGTAATAAGTACGGGGTCGCGGAACTCTAGATCAGTAGTTCTGAAGCTATCCTGCTTCTGTTTTAGGACGAAGACCTGTTATCCCGGATGACTGTGAGAGAGGCGACTCACGACGACTACCAGGCCGTTATGACCATGGCGTCTCCTGACACCTTTCGGGACGGGTTTGACTACCTGCCGGCCAAGTTTCACGGTTTTGTGGACGATCCCGATACGGTGTTTCTCCTGGTGGAGCTCGATGGGGAAGTGGTAAAATGTGCATAAGTAACATTGGGGGGGAGGGGGTGGCAAAGATAAAAACTTTTTTCAGAAAGTTGACACGAATGTTGACAGGACGAACTGCAAGCAAAGACTGAAATAACAACCTACAAAATTATAACGTGAACTTAGATTGAAATGTCTTACTAATACCTTATTGCGAAGCCTGTCAACAAACTGGCGAGCACTGTTAGTATAAGTTACAAATTTGAGTGCAGTGCCACATTTTCATTGTCCAAGACCAAATAGAAAAAAAACCTGGACAGTATGGTGTTGTGAATCATTACACATAGGTTTTGATACCGAACGGAACATTCTATATAACTATTCTTATATTGCAATCCATACTACAGTATGGATTTGCAATACATGTATATTGTTTTTTGCTCGGTCTCCCCCTCTTCTTCTTCTCCTGCCAAACTTTCAAATGCATTCAACTTTTTTTCATTTTGGGGCCAAATGACCTGAACTTTGACCAGAAATTTGGCATGAAGGTAAAGATAGCAAATACCCCGGGGCTCTTTATCCACTTTTTTGATAGAGGCCTTAGAAATTATAATATTTAGGGTTTTTGGTCATTTTTAGACCAAATATATATATTTTGGGCCCCTGTGCCCTGGTATTACAACCTAATAACCTGAAAATTCGGTACATAGGTAGCCTCTACCTGGCTTCGTGGTTTGGTGGTCTAATTGTAGAAATTGGTCAAATAGAGTAAATACAGTACGCTAGGGGAGTCAGCCGGCCGAGTAGGGACATTCTCCAAACCACACTGTACCACGAAGCCTGGTAGAGGCTAGTACATAGGTGCATTGGACATATGAGCACAGACCTCTATCAACACTTTCTTCATAGGTCACTTTAAAAATGAGTTATTTTGGGGGTTTTGGCCATTTCTGACTAAAAATGTGTATAATTGGCTCCTACAACCTTGTATGGAAACCTAATCACCTGAATTTCGGCATGAAGGTGTGACTGGCAAGTGCCCACAGTACTTCATTTTCACTTTGGGCATTCATTACTTTAAACTGTTGAATTTTGGGATTTTTGTCTTTTATAGACTAAAAATGTTAAGTTTTGGCTCCTGTGCCTATGTATGAAAACCAAATGGTCGTAGATTTGGTATGAAGGTGCGTACGGTATGTGGGCACAGGGTTCAATTCACACCTATTGAAAATTCTTAAATTTGGGATTTTTTTGCCATTTTTGATCAAAAATGTATATTTTTGCTTCCTGTGTCATGAAAAAGCCAACTGATCTGGAATTTGGTATTGGGGTAGCTTTAGCACTATTAATGGAAAATGGGCCACATAGACCAGTCCATTTTGCATAGATAGGGGTGTTCTGGAAGAGTCCATTCTTGTATGGGGGGGTAAAATAAAGTTTGGAGCGGGATGATGTTTTAGGACAGGTCAACTCCTGCAAAAGGTTGATATGGAACAGTACATTTTGACATACGTATGAAGATGGATTGCAATATGCTGTATTTGCTCCCAAGCAAATGTCGGCCTTTCTAGTTATTTTTCCCTTTAATAGGTCTTCCTCGATGTGCACTTTTTGCGGGATGGCGGAGAAAGCTGGGTTGCTAAAACCATGCGCATGGCGAAGAAAATGCAAGGCAGGAGATTTTCAAGAACGTTTATAGCTGCCATGAGAGTTCGTCACTTGGCAAAGTTTCTAGAAATGTCGGGGCGACATCCCAAAGTAGTGCATGTACTGAGAGACACAGAGCGACAAGACCTCAAACGTCTGGACAACGCGTACGACCTGCCCTTCAAGACCAAATCTGTAATTGTAAGTGATTTGTATGGCCTATAAAGCTGTTTAGCAGAATTCCACTCTGTTATATCCCACTCAGTGACTACTGTGCTTCTGGGACTAGAGTGGCGCGATGCGCCCTACAGGACCAAATATGTTATTGTAAGTATTGTATGGCATGTTTAGCATAATCAGTGTATAGCACAATCCCGTGACTACTGTAATACCCCAGTCAGTGTATAGCACAATCCCACAATGTAATATCCCAGTCAGTGTATTGCACAACCTTACACTGTTATACCACCCGGTCAGTGCTTAACACAATACCACACTGAAAAGATAGAAACATGACTGGCCTAATCTGAAATCACATTCATCTCGAGTATTACGTCAGCAATTTCTACTTTGTCTCTTTAGAATGTCATGTACTTTTGCTGGGACGCAACCCCCAGGAAGGACCGGCTGACAGACGCCCAGATGTGCCTCCCGGCCCTCGTACCCTACCGACCTGCAGACATCCACCGCCTGCTTCCGCCGGCCTTCTCGGCTACCGTGCTTTCTGGAGGCTTGTTGCTTGTTGACTGGGACCCGTACAAACTTTCTGAACCCAACATGAAGAAGTTAGTAGAAGCGGGCTGCTACATCCTTGTCGACTCGAATGTACCGGCCGCCAAGAGTCTTAGTTTCGGCGGGAGTTACATGACTCCCCGGGGCAGGGTGTATCACATAGACATACACTGTAAGGACGAGGCTTTATGTAAGGCTCACATCATAACCCACGTGAAGAACGCCTGTAGTCAGTATACAGGCATGATAACCTTCTGTGTTGTGGTGACTGAAAAGAAGTTAAAGGATGTAGTTATGACTTTTTGCGTTCAGTATTTGCATTTCAAACACCTTCCACATGACCATACATACCATCATTATAAGCTTAAGACTGATGATGTAGATATGGGACAACCTATTCCTAAGGCCAAATACTGAAGACCCAAACGTAGTTCACAAAATGCAAGAGGTTTAAATTTGGTTGGATTATATAAAAAGTAAACTTTCTCAAGTTACATGTATCCTTAGCTACGCCTAAAACACTCTGAATACCAAATACAAGTGTACATGGCATAAAAATGCATAGAAACGTTTGAACCATGGGAAAATTCCAGGTACTAATTTTGTACAATATTATAGGCAAAACATTGGGGAAAAGTAAGTTCGGGATCTCTTTTATTGTAGTTTTATATTTTAGAATAGTACAGTGCCATAAAACTTTGTAAAAAGGTCAAGTGTAACAACGACTTAACAAGTATACTAATGTTCTATCAGTAGTTTACCGATCACCGGAAACAGCCTAATGAATTAGGTAATTAATTAGTACCACTAAATTATTCACAAGGTGCACCTTCAGACAAGATGCTGTACTCTCGAATGTACTTCGCTATATATTTTTGAGATGAGTAATCTACTAAGTAAACTCCTTGATAATGAGTCAAATGGCGAATGGACATATCGTTCTCGTGAGTTAATTGATACCAGTATGTGTTTTTGTTATCGTAACTCGGAGTCTACCAGAATGCATAGTTGATTTTTGTGATAAATCAGCACAATTCAGTGGACATGCGACTACCATTGTATACTGCTAGTTGATTCTCAATAAAATGGAAAAAAATATATACTCTGAACTTGGACCAACTCTATGTGCAATCCTGAACCGACAATAACGGTAACAACAACAGAGTTCCACGACTACCACCAAATAATGTTTAACACATTTACTACTGACGTATTATGAATCTTTCTCGTAGCTTATGCAAATGATGCCCCCTTTAGGTAAATCGGATCAGTTGATCAACACAAATAACAGCATTTGTTCAAAGTATGACATTTATACATATTCTAGCATTTTCTTGTGAATTATGCAAATGAGTCCTGATTTCTTTGCATCTACCTATCTTCATATTAAATGTTATTACGATCCCTGAAACCTTTTGAGCTTTCTTTCAAAACAAACTTCCAAAAGCAGCTTTAAGACGAAACTTAAACAACCTCCTCACTGCCCCGAGAGCTAGCTAAAAACAAAATCACGAGCACACAAAATAATATGATTTCCCTTGTTGGCTATCTGTCGGTGTGTAGGTCTATTACGTATACTTGCTTAAGGGTAAAAACGCCAATGGTATTTGAAAAGCAGACTTAATAAAATGCAAATGAATGTGTACCTGCTTCGCTATCGTCTACAATGATTGGCCCCATGCGGATCACGTGACGACCGATCATGTCGATTTTCTCGCCTGCGGTCCTTTTGCGTCTCGAAACACAACCCTGAAAATACAATGTGGAGAGTATGTTTGTCACGTCATATCGAAACAACAACATATGAACTTTATCCAGAATGACCACACAAAACGTATCTGTGATGATAAACGTTTGGGCATGTTCCTCAAGGTAGGAATCTGCACAGTATACAGTACTAACTATAAAACAAACCTTTGCACAGCGAGACCCAGGATCAGCGGCGTTACAGACCATCACCTCACAGTGCACGTACACCGTCTTCACCTCCTGGATGAAGCGGAACGCCTCAAAACCAAAGCGTTCCTTACCGGGGTCGTCGATACTGAAGATATCCAGGGTTGGGTCAGAAGCACAACTGGAGAAAACAAGTTAAATCCTAGGTTAAATCTTTCTCAAGTTGCCTTTCAGACCAAAGAATAAGACATGAGTATTTACTATGCTGTACGTCTCAATTGGAAATGAATTTCATTTCGTCATGGAGTGTCCTATGTATGAAATGTTGCACAATAAGTCATTCGCATTCCTATGTCTAAACTCTACAGATTTTACGATACTCGGTACCAGAAGTAGATTTGACAATATCTTTAGATCCGACAGCCCTTCTAATGCTAAGATAGGTAAATACATAAAAGATTGATTTGTGATTAGAAAAATTGTGAAACTCATGTTTAGCCCCACCTCCGATTGTATGGAGTTTTTATTATTATCCTATGTTGTTGAATTAGTAGAGATTTTTAGTTAGAGTTTAAAGTCGCTGTACTTTCTGTCGTGTCATGCCTACCCGTCGTTGATGAGTTGATACTGCAGGGTGTCGTTAGGTTCAGGTGACATGGTTGCCTTACAGTTCAGCGCCAGCACAGATACTTTCTTGCCGTGACCCTGAGCCTCTAGCTGCATGTAGACGCGCTGACGCAGTTTGATGTGGATGGGGAACTGGTTGGCCCGGTACTGACTCTGGTACTGACTTGTGGGGAACATGGAGAGCCGGACCTCAAGCTGCCCGAACCCCTCTTCAGTAATGTTCAGTCCGTGGCCTCCAGGGATGGGTAAGAAGGTGGAGTCCACCCATTGCTGACGCTCGTACTTGCATCTGGTAAATGAGAAAATGAATAATTTTCTGTCTTCATATACGAGTGTGTTACCATCACTATACTAATTTCCACATTACTATATTGATATCTACATGGTAATGATACGCGGTTCATGATGTTTTATTTCAAACACATCTTAGTAGCCAGAGGGCAGTTATAATACCATATGTAAAATAGTCTGGACGAGTAGACTTTTTTATTATACTGTTTACCACAACACTGAGTGAATCAAATTACAGACTCAATATATGTATAGCTTTGCACCATTCTATTCAACATGAATTTCACAAGTAAACCACAATTATGGAGACTCGGGATTCTTTATTACATGGAGGAATAAGAATGCAAATGCAAGAACAGCTGTGCAAAAGCAAACAAATACAAGGCTATAGCTGTAAAGCTTGCCCTGTAAATCAGAATTATCTAATACTTTGAAGTAATCCTGATATCTCCGTCCCGGGCGATGACACTGTTTGTCGTAGGAGTACCGATGATGTTGATGTTGTTCCTGAAGATGACGTACTTGGGGTCAAAAGTCACCTGATGGCATGTTGAAAAAAAGATGACAAAAATGTGCGTAGACAATAAATAAATGATGAAAAGAAGAAAAGAGGTTGCAGTTAGAAATGGATAGAGAGCCATCTCATGGGCTTTGAATACGGAGAATTCAAAGTGGGAGCAAAGAACTCGAACTAGAAAGTCAACAGACGTGCACGTAGCCCTAACATCGTGTAGGAAATAAAACTCCTGACTAGGGCACATTCTACGTATGATTAAAAACAGATATACATGTGTTGCCCTCGAATGGAATCCTCAAGAGATACGTAATGCAGGAAAGCATTTAGAGACGTGCAGAAGGACATGCGAAGGAGAGATGAAAAAAAATACAAAAGACTTGGCACGAGATTAGATGAATGGCCCAAGATGGGAATGGCTGGAGACATTTCGTCTTATGCTTCAGCGGGGGAGAGCAGGATTAACAGAAAGTTACAAATAGCCCAGAAAAAGACTGCGAGTACAAGTACCATTTTTTCCCAATCTATGCCATATCTTTTGTAGGCTGCTTACAATCACACGTGCGATGAGGTTATCGGTTGAAAGAACAACACGTACTGAAAGACAGAAAAAAGGAGCCAAATGACACATCTACTTGGGGACTACCCTAACTAGACGTACCTGAGTCCCACATTCGTGCAGACCTGTACGGAAAAGGTAGTGAGTACCGTTAGTTGTGGCACCACAGTTCTGATCAGGCTCCCAGTGAAGGTCGTTCAGGGTGATGTCGGTCAGTTCATCCACAGGAATGGACAGTTCCATGTAGTCATTGGTGCATTTAACAGAAGCTGCAGTGGGAAATTGACATATACTGTTCAGTTTAGTTTATGAGGGTTAACCAGTTAGCAGCTGTAAGATTTATCTGGGGGTTACTGTACTAGTTTGAAATGGGGATACTTTCAATGGTGTTTTGACACCCCCACTATGGAAAGGAATGCCCTGTCAAAATACAGAGTAATACTCGTAGTCCTGAACGAAATGAAATGTATTCTTTTTACTCAAGGAATAAAGAACATTCCGACCAGGGAAATGCACTTGCAATACATTTTGACACCCCCCCCCCCCCCCCCAAAAAAAAAGAAGTAACATACCCGATATATCCTTTGACGGCTCAGGTGCTTTCATTCGTTGGTCTGTATGAAGCAAGAAAGTATATACAATCATTTAAGATGTATTCACATACGCAACAACAGCTCTGCAGTTAATGCCACGTTGCAGGTGCCTTCCGGCTTATCTATGCCGTACTTACCACAAGTAATTCCCTTGATACATACTCCAAGTGTTGTTGTTTGCACTTTGCTCCACGAGGACAGCAGGGTGTTCTGCTGGACGCCATCCCTACAGCTGTTCTTGATCACGTTGTTCTTTGCGAACGCCGGTCCAGGAGTGTCACCGGTGTTCCCGTGCCAGCACCCGAAGTTTCCTCCGCCTGCGAGCAGTTGATCGGCATTCTCGTACCCGGGAATGCCCTGGATGAGGTCCCGACAAGGGATTCTGTAGTACGCGGTGTCGCGCCCGTCGATGTAGCACATGGTCCACCCGTCTGGAACCTGGTAGTTGCTGAACTGATCAACCACTTCCGTCGCCTGCCGCAGTATGTTACCACAGCAGTTACCTACCAAACGACAAAGCGTTTCGTTCAGGGAATATCATTAGTTCGGCCACGCCTTTTCTTCAGTCGCAACACATGTTGAACGAGCATATGACGGGTGTGGTGTAATGTATATTCGATTTGCATTTTATTATTTCTTAACCCTTACTGATAACAGTAAACATTTTTTAAGGACACCAGGCCGAGCGGATTGGAAGTAAAACTATCATTATATCTTTCTATTAAAAAGAATACTGAAAAGGAAAATATCCCCCACCCCTTGAACAAATAACAATACTCATGTATTACGTTGTATACCTCTATCATGAATAGGAATTTTGTGGCCTTCAATGCATATGTATTTAACTTAAAATTGATGGTTACTTACTTGGCGCTTCATCGTGTCCGACGGTTGTATCATGTGGTGGTGTTGTTGCTACATCGGTTGCAACATCTATGACAGAACAACAAATAAACAACAAATAATAGATAAGTGCAATTAATGCTTACCATTTTGCTATATGCTACAGGATACTTTTGTAAATGATGAAAAGAAAATGAGGAAAATAAGACCTTGGTCGGTATACAACAATAGAATAGTACACGAGTCGTGTAAAACACAGAATGAACTTTTACTTTATCATGGATGATCCTCAATTGGGAAAAGTATCATTAGTTGATTGAGGCTCGTAAAAGCTTTGTAGCATTAAAAAGGAAACAGGTCGTAAGGAATTGAAAATGGACACTTTCAGGGGTTTTGTGGTTTCAAAGACGGACGGTGTAGTTGGAAATGGTGAACCTGGCCCCGAGCAACTCCACAGAAGCTACTTTAAATCTTGATAAATAAAACGATTCCTACCCATCTCGGAGTATAACTCCAGCCACTTGACTTGCAAGCCCACGGACATCCAGAAACGGTCGCTGTAAATTAGCACTACTGCAAACATAGCAAAGAGTATCAATCATAACTTTCCAAAATACCTTTGGCACAGAAGGCATAACGGTCTTCTTTCCCAGCGCCAACCTCGCACCAACTTCCCGACTCCACACCACAAGCGTCATCCTCAGATTCCCAGTTGTCCATGAACTGGTACACACCGTCAAACTGAGCACAGTCGTTTGGTTTATTCCCACACAGGACTTGGGATACGTCATTCATAGGCAACCCACAGTCCTTCAAGCCTGTGGCGACACACGAGGACGAGGAATACCGACACTCGCTGTCCCCGGGACACGGTGCCACGTACCCCGCTGCCTCACAGGTAGCCTTCACGTTGGACGATGTCATTTCTCCGGTTACGGGTACTTTGTAGTAGTGCCATCCCTTGTAAAGGGCCAGATATGACACCTTTCGTTCTATAAAGGAAATAAGATATTAATAAAAACAATTTGGATGTTAACCACATGACACTTGAGAGTTATCTTCTTCCGTTGCCAGCTGCCAAAGCAAGATACTGTAACAGTTCCGTGACGTTGGTACAAGGCTAGCATTGTCCTTCAGTTCAAATTTTACTCTTAGGTTTTGCCATCTGTATCTATAGAGCCGGTATAACCGCACATCGGCGTGGCACACCAGCTTCATAGGCATGCGGCGCGGCAGGAGTTGTTGATATTAACTGAACGAGTTGCCATGTTTCCTGGCGACAACATATGCTGAGTTGACGCGTCTTCTCATCCTATTCAAGAGGCCATGGTTTACAAACACAGAATAGCAGGTAGCCTTGTCCTTTATAATTATTGCATATTGACGTATTGAATTTGTTCATTGGCCATACATCGATATTATTAATATCTTAATATATAAAAAGAAAACAAATTCATTGTCACTGCAAACATAGCAGAATATTCCTATGTAGCATAGAGTAATTCTTTTAGAACTGGATTTCGGTCACTTACTCGACTCATGGGCGATAGTTGACGCAGGGGCTGCTGTGGTTGTATCATGAGTGGCAACACCAATCGTTGTAACATTCCGGTCTGTGTACATAGCAACAAACAGCAAAGAAACGTATTTGTGATGTAAAAGAACATTGACACGCACGGGGGGAGGTGCTTTGTGTGGAGTAGAAAGAAAATAGAAGAGTTTGACCAGTACACAGTACATACTACGCGATTAAAAATAGACAGCATAACTCTTGACTTCTAGATCTGTTCGTTAATGGGTGATTTTCTATTGAGAGGAGAAGGAGTGTCATTGGCCAATTAGGTGTCAGTTTACATTTTATAGGGTCCGGAGGCTTCTTAGTGAACGTCAGCCACTGACCCTGGAACACTCCCCCAGAAACCATGGTAGAAAACAAAACCTGTCCTGTCCAACTCAGAGCACTACCCACCAACAAGGGAAACCAATGGGAAATCACTGCAACAAACATTTACGTAGAGCAGTTGTCCTAACTAAACACATTTCAAAAATACCTTCTGCACAGAAGGCGTATCGGTCTTGTCGCTCAGAGCCTTCAATGCACCATCTTCCTGACTCTGCGCCACAAGCGTCATCATCGGATTTCCAGTTGTTCATGAACTGGTACACACCGTCAAGCTGAGCACAAGTATGCGGTGTCGATTCTGATTCACACAGGACCTTTGATATATCATTCATCGGCCTTATACAGTCCTCCAGACCTGTGACAACGCACGAGGACGAGGAATACCGACACTCGCTGTCCCCGGGACACGGCGTCACGTACCCCGCTGCCTCACAGGTAGCTTTCACGTTGGCCGATGTCATTGCACCGGTGACGGGTACTTTGTAGTAGTGCCATCCATTATAAAGAGCCAAAAATGACACCGCTAGTTCTATAAAGGAAAGATATCAATGAAAATAATTTGGATGTTCACCACATGACACTTGAGTGTTATCTTCTTCCGTTGCCAGCTGCCAAAGCAAGCTACTGTAACACTTCCGTGACGACGGTGCAAAGATTGTCCTTCAGTTAAAATTTTACTCTTAGGTTTTGCCATCTGTGCGTATATAACCGGTAGAACCGCACATCAGCGTGACACACCAGCTTTGCAGGCACTCGGCGCGACAGCAGCTGCTTATATTACATAGAACAGGTTGCCATGTTTCCTGGCGACAGCATACGCGTCTTGTCATCTTATTCAAGAGGCCATGGTTTACGAAGCTTAAGAGAGAATCGCAGCAAGCCATCGTCAATCATGTGTTACATAGAGTACTTCTTTTAGAAATAGATTTTCTGTTGCCAGCAATGCGAGTTTAGCTTAAATTGAAGGTTACTTACTCGACTCTGCTTTACCATGTGCGCCAGTTGTATCAGGTGCTCTTGTGGTTGCATTATGAGGTGCAGTGCCAATGGTTGTGACATTCCGGTCTGTGTACAGAGCAACAAACAGCAAAGAATTTGTAATCAATGTAAACAATTTCGACACGCACTTGGGGAGAGCTTTGTGAGGAGTAAAAAAGAAAATGGCAGGCTAATTGAACAGTACACAGCACAAATGACACGTGTTGAAAATAGACAGCATGACTCTTGACTTCAGTTTGTTCATAGATTATTTTCTATTGGGCCACACTGACTTAATTTTATGGATGCCACCCACGCACGCATTGATTTTCGCCTGCTCTAGTCTCCAAAGAATGTGGCCACGTGTCGCCCAATAGTATCCCAGATCAATCAGAATTTCATGCTTTCCAGTGGATTTGGGGGCCAGTTTACATTTTTAGAGGATCCGAAGACTTCTTTTGATGTAGTTGAAAATAGTGAATGTCAGCCACTGACGATGGAACACTCCCTAACAAACAATTGTGGAAACAAAACCTGTCCTGTCCAACTCAGAGCACTACCAAGGGAAATGAGAAATCACTGTAGCAAACATATACATAGAGCAGTTGTCATAAACACATGTCAAAATACCTGTGGCACAGAAGGCATAACGGTCTTCTGTCCCAGTGCCAACCTTGCACCAACCTCCCGACTCCACACCACAAGCGTCATCCTCAGATTCCCAGTTGTCCGTGAACTGGTACACACCGTCAAACTGAGCACAGTCGTCTGGTGTAGTACCACACAGGACTTGGGATACGTCATTCATCGGCAACCCACAGTCCTTCAAGCCTGTGGCGACACACGAGGACGAGGAATACCGACACTCGCTGTCTCCTGGACACGGCGCCACGTACCCCGCTGCCTCACAGGTAGCCTTCACGTTGGACGATGTCATCTCTCCGGTTACAGGTACTTTGTAGTAGCGCCAACCCTTATAAAGAGCCAGAAAGGACGACTCTCGTTCTGAAAAGAAAATGACTTTCTAAATTAAATGAACATTTTAACGTCGTGTCAATTGATAGGTTAACTAGCTGCCACAGATTGACCATTTGTTCAATAAAAAAAACTTTAAGTAGTCTATGTTTTGTCTTGTTTCCTGACAACAACGTATGCTGAATTGATGGGTTGGCACTATCTTAACAAAGAAAGCTATTCTAGAATTTTCTTATCAGTCATGCAAATTTACCTGGATTACATAATTAACGTTTGATTATGTTTAGTTTCAATTACTACAGAGACCTGCAATTACTGTTAACTTACTTGGCTCTTTTCTTGGTGTGACGGTTGTGGTTACATCGATGTGTGCAGCAATTGTAACATTCCTGTCTACAACGGAAAAACAAACAACAAAGAAAAGGCATTTGAAACCAATGTGCGCCCTTGCGTCTTGTACCATAAGCGTATTATTTATCTATATGTACCGAATGTGTGGGTCAATTAACAAATTGACCTTGTGGTTTGAAAGGTGGTGGCATGGTGAAACTGGCAATAGCGAACATCATCAACTGACCTTAGATTCTCACCACACAAAAAATACTAATGGAGAATCTGTCCTACCCACCTAAGAGCATTACCCTGCTGCCACCCACCAGGAAACGATGGACATCATGTAACGGTCACAGTAACTATCCCTCCACCAAACATTTACAATGTAAAAACATACATGTAAAAAGATCTAAAAACCACAAGAAAACACCTCTTGCGCAGAAGGCGTATCTGTCTTGTCGCCCAGAGCCACTGGTGCACCAACTTCCTGACTCCACACCACAAGCGCCGTCGTCTGACCTCCAGTTGATCATGAACTGGTACACACCGTCCAGCTGGTCACAGGTATCTGGGCGAGAGCTATTACCACACAGGACCCGGGCTACGTCATCCATCGGTCCACTACAGTTATCTAAGCCTGTGTCGACGCACGAGGACGAGGAATGAGGACAGTCGCTGTCCCCGGGACACGGTGTCACGTACCCCGCTGCCTCACAGGTGTCCTTCACGTTGGTCGATGTCATTTCTCCCGTGACGGGTACTTTGTAGTAATGCCATCCTGCAAACTGGGAAAGATATGACGCCTCCCGTTCTATAAATGAGAGGAAATATCAATAAAAACAAGACTTCGGATACCTCGTATACCATGATTAGGTATTCAAATGATTTCCATATTTACATAATCTATTATGAGATCTATAAATGTTCCTCCTACCATGAATCACATGTCACGTGTCATATAAAAGAGAAATTATAATTATGGATTTTTCTCGTTAATCATACACAGATTAAGTCCTATTTTGCTGCAGTATCAAGGTCACACACAAGGGGGCCCAAACTTAAATTGAGCTTCATCTTCCAAAGACCTACCCACATATAAAATATCATTGTAATATAGTTATAATCCGCAAACACACACACATGCATGCCAAAAACTTTTCATATTCCATGGAGGTCACAATACCCCCGGATTTTAGGTAAAAATCATCTTCCTCAACTGTTCCGTAACGTTTGTGCAAGGATTAAAACAGATGCATAGGTTAGGTGACTTGTCGTCAAGTCTAATATAACAAGCTGCTGGTGTGTAATTACGCCAAAGGGTGGTGATACCGGTTATATAATATATATTTAGATACAGATACAGATGACGAACAGATTACATCATCATCAGTGTCAGCTGCAGCTGCAATGAAAACTACAATGACGGAACCTGCTCAAATCTTAAACATTTCTCTACTTGGTCAGTTTTTTCCAACCAATACTTTCTCCTGAAACTCTCTGTTTCTCCCAACCGTTCCTCCTGGGTCTGTCTTTACGGTCTGTCCTTGTTGGGTGAATGGAATTTGAATCAGCCATGTGCTGAAAGGTTTACGGGGTCCACACAAACATCTAAGAGGAAGAGAGGAAACTTTTGCCCCCGCTGTCGCACTGAGCTATGCTGTGCCACTGACGTCATGTCATAGAGAACTCATAGAGTTCGTCATGCCAGATAGGAACGGTTGGTTCCATTTTAGGCCGGGACGCCCCGTTTTACGTCCCTTCTGAAAGACACTGGCATATCCCTTACAACATGCCCGAGCTGAGCCATCCCTGGGAACGAAGTCTTAAGTCAGATCCACATATCCATGGAATTGGATCCAGATGGCCAAGCTGATGTCTCCCATATGACTCGCTTAGGTCGGTGCACTAAAGGACCCTAAAGGTATCAATGTTGCTCTGTCCTTGCCACCTAATGTCATTGACCGCGCACCCTTGCTGAAATGTACGGAGGCGTACCAGACGTGGTACCATGCATGAGGCTTCCCCTTTCGGTGATTTCGTGATGGCTTACAACAACAATCTTCAGTAGAGTCACAACAAAAGTACAGGGAGGTCTGGAGGTCTACTACGACTACACATATCTACAAAGGAGTTGAAATTGATTAATCTACATACACGAATGCCACTGGTTAAGTAGAAACTTTCAATTATACTCTTTCGTGAAGGCAGAGAAAGCTTCCTTGACCAGCCTTGAACCCAGTTACCCCTTGGCCTTGCAGCCCTACACACGGGGCATGGGAAGAATACTCATGTGAAATGCAGAGGTCAGTCCGTTGTTTCATAAACAACATGAGTCAGACATACATGAGATATGAAAAAAAAATTGATGAGAATCGTGCAAATCTGACGCACCCAACAGAAGTTTCCATTTACAAACAAATCAGCCCACATGCGAGCCTTCGCAATATTCCACAGTGACAGATTCAGTACTAGTAATACTGTACAATAAGGCCATTCTTACCACACACGGCACACAATGTGAGGCTCAAGATCACCAGAGACGTCGCCTGCAGCATAATAAATGCCATGTTTGTACCAAAATATGCGGAGCAAGAAAACAGACTGAGAGAGAACACGGTGGTCCCGCTAGCACTGTCGTTGAAACAGCACTGTCAGCGGTTACAGATCAAAATTAAGTCGAGGACAAAACAAGGGTGCACAGAACACAAACCTCCGCCAGATCCTGTGGAAATGGGACGTCCGATGAACCTGGCTCTTCTTGTTTACTGATTTATAGAGGCCACGTCGATGACGATTATTGGATGCTCATCTCGTCACACTAACATATGATGACATTTCCTCATGGAGGTCCTAATTTGCATGATCTAAATTTCACAAGCTAATTAAACAACGCATAATCGCACGTTAATTGCACGAAATCCCAAAATCCCATGGTAGTGCAGTCCAGCTTATTAACCAGTCCCAGTAACCAGTAACCAGTCCGCTCAGGATCAGGTATCCAGAAAACAGCCAGTACAACTTGGGGTTAGTACATGGCTTTATTTCTCCACATTTAATGACTGGGTGAATAGAAGACACTGTGACTTCTAGTGTAATAATAATACAACGTTATGGTTTTGAAAGTAGCTACATTTGCTGACATCATGTAAACGTAACTTACAGGGTTTACAACAAATTACATCATAAAAATACATATTGTTATAAAACGACCAAGAAAATGGCTGGATTAGTAACATTCTTACTGTTAAAAGATCTATATCTACAAGGACATAAACATATCAAGCTCATTGCATATTCATGTTAAGCAGAGATCTACAACAAAAGCAAATGGTTCCATTCATGTACAATCTGAAATACAAGGCTGTTTGGAACTTCTCAACGTCTTTCCACATTTAGGGAGATCAGTGTTCAGACATTTTACACCTGACCAGTATATTGGGGGAAAGGAATGTATTGAAAGCATCAATACTGGCATGTTTGTGTGGATCTTATCTTATAGCAATGACAAAGTGTTTCCAAAACTTCTCTATTGCTCTCCTTCAAGATCTTGTTAATGCTGATTTAATCCTTCATGGTGATCTAGTGTCTTAGATGTCTTCATCATCACTTCCACTCTGTCTGTCGCTATTGGAATTGTCCTCATCACCGTCTTCCTGGTCTGATATGTCATCACTGTCACTGTAGTCACTTCCAGATGAGTCAGAGGAACTGGAGTCGCTGTGATCTCCTACACCGCGATAATCGCGCTCGTATGCCTTTGGATCCCTGAGGCACAATGGGAACATCCTTACTGTCAGGCACTCTGTTGTACTAGCTAAACTCAACCACTGTGCCAAGGGAGGGAACAGCCTTCTCTTGTTCTTGACATCTAGATACCGCCAAGAGTCTGACTTTGGCTGGTACTGGTAAACTAAAAGTGTAGTGCGGTCCATGTCAGTTTCAAGTAGGTCTGTATCTGGGCCACTATGCATGATGAGAACGTACATAGTCTTTCTGTATTTCATCAAGGTTGCTGTGTCACACTCAAACTCAAAAGAGCCATCTGACACCTTCCACTCGCCTTTCGTAGGATTATACATCTCTACTCTGGAATAGTATTGGTAGTCTCTGTTGCTTTCACAGTCTATAGAGTAGATGCACCCCCGATAGGTGACGGCCTGAGGACGCACTGGTCGTCGAAGCATGTCCGCTATCTTGCTCCACTTGTTCTCGGTGGTAGAGAAGCTGTAGCAGCCTTCCTTACTTATGACATAGATGCTGTCATCTAGAGTCACAACACAGGGTGATGAGGACATGGGCTGAGGGATGGGTGGTATAGACGTCCACTCATCACAACTTGGGTCATACCTCTCTGCTGTTCTTCTGCTGGCACCATCACCACCAATGGCATAGATATGCCCCTGCAGATACACGAGACCACACCTGAAGAGGAAGACAAAAATAGGAAAAGATTACCAACATTACACACCAACATGTGATGTAGGGTATCCAACTGTGGATTTCTGCCACTAGATAATTGGTATGTAGCCATAATGTAGGCATGAGCTTCAAGGGAAGAGAACTTTGCCAGAGATTGGAGACTTACCAGACTTTCCTCTTTGATAGCAGTGCAAAGATCCATCATAGCTCACATTTCTGACAGTGGTTTGCAGCCTGGCATTGCCATCGTGCTTGAAATATTACTCCACCTGGAAGTTTGTGAAACTATTGAAGCATACGTCCTGAATCACCTTGGACTCACATGATGAGCTTTGTCAGATGTTCCTAAAGAGTTTTACAATCAAACTTCAAATCAAGTGCAAACTTTCAAAGTTTGCAGTTGAGACGTGGCCAAATCTGTAAATAGGCTACAAACCCTCCACACACTGACATCAAGAAGTCCCCATGTGCAGTGAAAATCACTGAAATTTCAAGCAAAATGGCAGCAACATGCTTTGCAGGCAATGATTTTAAATGACCAACAGAAAAGTGAACTATGATGGACCTGAGCAGATGTGAAAAAATGACTTTTGCATACATTTTTTGCAAGCAAAGAAAAGTTGGGGAAGTCTCGGGCTTTATAAAGGATTGTCCTGTTAGGGTCAATTCTGCGCTATCTACAGTAAATGGAAATGTATTTCAATCTGTTTCAGTCACAACAAATTGAAGACAGTGGGTATCATCATGCACAGAATTTACAGTAGGGAAAGAGTACAGTGTATATGTAGCAGGGAAATTCCCTCAGCCTTTTTCCGACATGTACCAGGAACAATAGAATATGACAAACCGGCATCATCTGTCTTAAGGACAGTGATGTTGTCCAATGTCAGGCAAGTCTGGATCATCATAACTGTAAAACGTAACTTAAGGCTCTTCACATTTTCCAAAGATATCTTCAGAATAAACATAAAAAAAATCCATACTAGTATGTCTATTCCCTGAAACAATTTTGTCTTTGCAAGAAATAAGCAGCATGCATAAGAGAGACATACCTGTATCTGGGTTCAATCATCCCACACCTTGGTTCCCAGGTGTTTAGAAGGTGGTTGTACTGGTAAAATTTACTCTGCCTGTCATCTCTACTTTTAACAATGTCACCTGTCATGTACAGTTCATCATCAGGAGTTACTGTCACAGATCTAGAAAAGCTGTCCAGGTTTTCAGGCATATCAATTGCATGCAGTCGACCTGCGGAAGGGTCATAGCAAGGAGTAGACCACTCGTCTTCATCGTCTGAGTAAACTTCCCTAAGGAAGATCTGTAGTTCAGTTTGCGCATGTCCCAGCCGTTGGGCTGTATTGTCACTGTAAACCAACTTGCTATCTGTCGACCGGCACTTTTTCTTCATTTCAACACGCAGTTCTGGGCTGATATGAGACAGACGTAATGATTTAGAAAGGGTAGAAAGGTGCTGCAAACGCTCTTCTTGGTTAAAGTCGACCCATCTCAAAGCAGCTCGCACAACGTTGTCTTCAGACTTGGCCATTAGATCATCCTTGTCAAGCAATGGCTGCAGAAGGCTCAAAGGCAACTGGACAAAGGACGGTTGAAGAGCCACCTGGTCGAACCTGAGAAAATTACATGTGCAATGAGTTGACTCAGATATGTTCAAGCACACATTGTGAATGCATTTTAAGTGCTGTTTGAAACAGACAATCAAATTAACATGTATTATTCTATAATTTATTTAATAATCACTAACAGCTGTCAGACTGACCTGGATGCCACATACTTCTTACTGGCCTCAACAAGGCTACAGTCTGCCAGCATGTCAGCATACATCCAAACATCCACACAGTTGGACACGTCCAGATGGTCCTTCATGTATTCTGCTGCCTTCTGACCTACGAAATCCACCTGAAGGCAACAAACATGGTAACAGTTACATGTACCATTCTGCAGTTATCAGTTTCTCACACTTACTAGTATGTAGGGAGTGAAGGTGTATAGAACTTAACAAACCCAAAAATTGTTGTGCTATTGCATTTTGTCAAACTAAGGAACACAAAAGGCTAAAGAACAAAGACTGACAAAAGTACTGAGTCTAAAATGACATGACCATAATCATCTTATTATGGTCACACCTATACACGTATAAGGTTACACATGTATATATGAAGACTTCAATCCAGCATCCTTACCTGTAGCAGTCTGGCTGCTGCCATCACAGCCTGGACCTGGTCTGGCTCCGTCTGAAGGCGGCCGGTGTAGGCATAGTCCAGAATGGTTGCCATGGCTACCCCACCCACATCCTGAATGCTGATCCTCTCCTGTTTGGCCTCCGCGTAGCCGCTGGTGAACATGCCACGGAAGTAGGGACTGCATGATGCCAGGACTGCACGATGGCAGGGGAAACTGTGAAAATACATGTATTGCTTCATTCTCGGCCATTTTACCTGCATAACTGCTACCTTTAACATGTTAAAATAAAAAGCATCGAAAAAATAATAAGCGGTCGAAAAAAATGATGAAAGGAAAAGGTCACGATTTTTACCAGCAACCTCTGCTTGGAGAGTATTTATAAAGAGATACAGACACGTGTACAATGACAAAGCATGTCGGTGAGTCACTGATTATCTGTTACATTCATGAAGGTCACATGAAAACAATGTTTACGGACTACTATTTACAAATCAACATAAGACACATCGAAGCAAGGCCTCCTTGATCGACACAATCATCTCGACGGTTTATAGTGATGATCCGTGATATACTTGAGGTACAAATTATTCATGCAGCCCTTCAGCCCCCCTCCCATCGCCTCATCTCAGACCTCACCTTCTCCCTTCCACCTCCAGAACCACGTCCGTCAGCTCTGCCCGCGCCCTCTGTTCGTTCAGCTCTTGTAGAACATTGCTAACGTGCACTTCGTTTGTTGCGTCCATATCTACCACTGCATGGGGGCCCAAAGTGAAGAAACTGTCGCTCCTACAGCTGACACGGTGAAGACTGAAGACGTCTGGTTGACCTTTGACCTACTGCTACATTGATACTGGATTCTCCATATAGTGTAATACTAATTCGGAGAACTTACAGTACGTTGGAAAAGCGAAATGCAGTGACTCTCGGTATGGCTCAATCAGAGGTCTTATCTTATTCACACATGTTTAACGGACATTGAAAAAGGCACATAACGTTATTGCTTTATAAGAATTTTCTGCTAATACTAATTTCACTCAGGGCCAAGCAAGGGAGGGATCATACATTTCAATAGGGGGTAGGGGCGTGGGGAGGAGAGACCATCCATTTCACTCAGGGTCAGGCAAGGGAGGGAACGTCGATTAAACAATGGACAAGGATTGGGCAAAAGAGGGACCAACCTCAAGAGGTACTGGAGGATCAATTAAATATCAGGTTAAAGGTCCGGGAAGGTAGGGATCTGGGAGGGGGAAATTTTACGCATATGGGGTTGAAGGTTCTGGGACCAACCATAACATGGAAGCAATGGTATGGGAAGAAGGAACCAACAAGTTCATATGGAGTTTAAGTTCTAGGAAGTGACACCATTCATTTCACATGGGGTTAGAATGTGGGAAGGAGGGACATCTGTTTCACATAGTGCAAAGGGTCTGGGTAGGGAGGGACCAGCCATTTCACACAATCAACGAAACCCAGACTACGCTCCAGATCAGTTATCTAGAAAATAGCCAGTACAACTTGGGGTTAGTAAATGGCTTTATTTCTCCACATTTAATGATTGCGTGAATAGAAAATACTGTGACTGCTAGTGTAGTAGTAATACAACGTCATGGCTATGAAACTTTAAAAGTAGCTACATTTACGCATGCCAACATCATATAAACTTTAAAGGGTTTACATCAAATCACATTATAAAAGGAGATATTGTTATACTACAGCCAAGAAAATGGCTGGATTAGTAACATTCTTTAAATACGCTTTAAACTTACTCACCGAAATTTAGTTAAAGCTAATAAAAGATGTAACAAGTATGTATCAAGCGTAATGAAGCTTCATCTTGTTCAGTTATATACAACCTGAAATACAAGGCCATAAATTGATTGGAATTTCCAATTTTCTCAATGTATTTCTACCTTAAGGGGGATCAGTGTTGAGACAATTCACACCTGGCCCTCATTCTTTTTGTAACTTTGTGAATATAGTGATATTGCCTGCAGTGGCATGTTTGTGTGGATTTAATCTCATAGCAATGAGAAAGTATTTCAAAAACTTTTCTATTGCTCTGTTTTAAGATCTTCTCAATGGTGACTCAAGAAAGATACTATGATGTTCTAGTGTCTCAAGTGTCTCAAATCATCACTTTAGTAATCGTCTCCATGGTCTGATAGGTCATCACTGTCCCTGTCACTTCTGGGTGACTCTGAAAACGAGAAGTCGTCGTCCTCTCCACCATCATGATCGTCCTCATACAAGTCTGGATCGCCAAGGCACTTTGGGAACATCCTAGCTGTCAGGCAATCTGTTGAACTCCCATCACCTAACCACTCTGCCAAGGGGGCAACCAGACTACCCCTGTCTTTTATTTCCAACCATGAGTCTGTCATCTCTGGCTGGTACTTGTAAATGAAAGTCTTATTAGCCCCCATTCTGTACTGTACGTTGAGGAGGTACATCGTCTCTCCATATTTCATCAGGATTGCTGTCCTGCAGCCATAAGGGCCATTCCAAGACTGCTTCCACTCATGTGTTGTTGGGTTATACATTTCTACTCTGGAGTTTCTTGAGGTGGCATTGTCCATACAGTAGATGCGCCCCTGATAGGTAACAGCCTGAGGACGCAGTGGTTTTTTAATCATGTCCGCTCTCTTCTTCCACTTGTTTTTGGTGGTACTGAAGCTAAAGCAGCCTTTATTACTCATGACATAGATATTGTCATCAAGAGTCACAGCACAGAGTTTTGAGGACATTTGGTGAGGCATAGGTGGTATGCACGTCCACTCATCACAACTTGGGTCATATCTCTCTGCTGTTCTTCTGGTTTCATCACCACCAATGGCATAGATGTACCCTTTCAGATACACCAGACCACACCTGGGGAAGACAGATACAGGAAAAGGTTACCAACAAAGGTGAGGTACCCACTCACTGTGCATCACTCAGCCTTTTGCCCCTTCAGAATTGGAAAGTAGACATGAGCTTACAAGGGAACACCAGGTTTGTAGTGAACAGTACAAGCTGCATATCCGGACATATTTATATAAACCACTCACACTGGGAAGGACCCGTCCACCTTTCAATAAGTGGCTCTCAAACAAGGGACCTCCATGTAATGTCCTATCCAAGGGACGTCCCTAACCAATGCTACATAATTTTGACCTGATGAAGCTAGGAAATTCATGTCAAGTACCTTTCCCAAAGGCACAACATCGGAACATATAAGGGGACTCAAACCAGGGACCTCTAGTCTTTGAGCGAAACACCCTACCATCAATTGGGAATCTTGTCTTTTGTAAGAAATCAGCAGCATGCAACAGAGAGACATACCTGTATCTTGGTTCAATCATCCCACACCTTGATTCCCAGGTGTCCAGGAGGTGGTTGTACTGGTAAAATTTCTTCTGCCTGTCATTTATTCCAATTTCTCTGCTGGTAAAAATGTCACCTGCCATGTACAGCTCATGATCAGGAGTTACTGTAACAGATCTAGAGAGGCTGTCCAGGTCTTCAGGCATATCAATCGTATACAGTCGACCAGTGGAAGGGTCATAGCAAGGAGAAGCCACTGCGCAATCTTCGTTTGAGAAACCTTCTTGCAGGAAAATTTGCAGTTCAGTTCGCAGATGTCCCAGCCGCTGGGCTGTACTGTCACTGTAAACTAACTCACTATTTGTCGACCGGCACTTTCTCTCAATTTCAACACACAGTTTAGTGCTAATGAGGGACTGGCGTACTGATTTGCAAAGGGTAGAAAGGTACTGCAAACGCTCTTCTTGGTTAAAGTCGACCCATCTTAAAGCAGCTTGCACAACGTTGTCTTCTGAGTTGGTCATTAGATCATCCCTGTCAAGCAATGATTGGAGGTAGTTCAGAGGCAACTGGACAAAGGATGGTTGTAGAGCCACCTGGTCGAACCTGAGAAAGTCACATTTCGCAATGAGTTAACTTAATGCTATATGTTGAAATTAAAATTAGTTAAATCACACATTTTGAATGCACTTTAAAACTACATGATGTTTGAAACAGACAATAAAATTGACAACTAGAAAGGCCGACATTTGCTTGAGAGCAAATACAGCATATTTCAGCCATCTCCCTCATGCAACAATAGGCCTTGAGGTCGTTGACCCCTTTGGCCATTGGAAAATGACCCAAAAAATTCCCAAATATCTAATTTTAAAGTGTTCCATGACAAAAATTATACATGGGTCATTTGGATAAATATCTAGAGCACCCCTTTACCAAATTTCGGGTCATTTGGTTGTAAAACGAGGGAACAGGAGCCAAAAATGTCAAATTTTTGTCTAAAAATGGCCATAAAATTGCAATATTAAGCATTATGCTGTACTGTATGGAAAAACTGTTATTGAATTCATGCGCACAAAATTGAAGGGCACTTTTATACCAAATTTCAGGTCATTTGGTTGTAAAACGAGGGTACAGGAGGCAAAAATGTGCTTTTTTTGTCAAAAAATGGCCAAAAATCGCAAAATTAAGCATTTTGTTGTACCGTATACCAAAACTGTTATTAAATCTGGGTGGGCATATGATCAGGGCACCTCTGTACCAAATGTCATGTCATTCGGCTGTAATACCAGGGTACAGGAGCCCAAAATATACATAAATATTGACAAAAACCTCAATAAAATCATTTCAAAGGCAGATATGAAAAAAATGAAAAAAACACCTGAGGGTATTGGCTTACTCTACCTTTGTGCCAAATTTCAAGTCAATCGGTTAAAAAACGGCGGAGTTGATTCGATTTGAAGATTTGGCATGAGAAAGAAAGAAAGAAGAAAGAAAGAAACATTACGAATACAATATATTTCACCATACCTATGGTATGGCTGAAATATAAAAACATATTCTATAATTAGTAACAGCTGTCAGACTGACCTGGATGCCATATACTTCTTACTGGCCTCAACCAGGTCACAGTCTCCCAGCATGTCAGCATACATCAACACATCCACACAGTTGGACACGTCCAGATGGTCCTTCATGTATTCTGCTGCCTTACGACCAACAAAATCCACCTAGAGGCAACGAACATGGAAACAGTTACATGTACCAATCTGCAGTTATCAGTTTCTCACACTTACGTATACTAGTATGTAGGGAGTAAAAGAGTATAGAACTAACAAACCCAGAAATTGTTGCGATATTGCATGTCAAACTAAGGAACACAAAAGGCTAAAGAACAAAGACTGACAAAAGTAATAAGTTTAAAATGACATGACCATAATCATCTTATCATGGTCACACCTATACATGTATGACGTTATACATATGTATGAAGACTTAAATCCAGCATCCTTACCTGTAGCAGTCTGGCTGCAGACATCACAGCCTGGACCTGGTCTGGCTCTGTCTGAAGGCAGCCGGTGTAGGCATAGTCCAGAATGGTTGCCATGGCTACGTCACTAACATCCTGGATGCTGATCCTCTCCTGTTTGGCCTCCGCGTAGCCGCTGGTGAACATGGTACGGAAGTAGGGACTGCACGATGCCAGGATGGCACGATGGCAGGGGAAACTATGAAAACATATGGTAAATTTTTGTTGTTGTTTTTTTGTTGCAGTCTGAATTGATTTCATTTAGGACACTGCTATTGGCAGGATGTTCCAGTCAAAAGTGCAAAGAAACTTCTTATTGGCATTCACCAACAGGAAGCATTGATAAAAAAAACAGTATATTGGCTCTGACAACTGAGAGTCAAGTGAAATGTTATGGGTTTGATGGCAACTAACGTTATGTGACCTGGTATCCTAGAATGTTTTATTCTGGCAGCTTTGACTCAGGAGCTGTAAGTTTGGATACCAGGCTACCAACTAGGCTGCTTTTCCGGAATGTATTAATGTAGGAAGTGTTATCTCTGCACCATTTTACAGGATTGGGCTATTCCAAAATAAAATAAAGCAGAATGGGGGCGGAAGAAGTTGGTTAGGGGGGTGGGGCAAAAATGTGGATTGAACAGGGGGGTTGCCCGGTTGGGTCAAAGAAACCTGGATTGGATAGGGGTTTGGTCAGAAAAATCTGGAAAGTACAAGGGGTTGGGTCAAAATACTTTATCGTCAGGGTTATTAGGGGTACTACTAGTAGTGTTGACAGTAACAGCATATAAATAGCACCCAATCATTTTTTTTCGATAGAAACATCCTGTCAATAGTATTAAAAAAATTCTTACTGACAGGGGCATCCTGTCAACAGCCTAGGACTTTTATGTACATTTGTAACGTTATATCTATGCCATAGTGCTAGCTGCAGTGCAGCTGTTGGTTTTTGGCTTCGCCTTATAGCTGGTCACGGGAGCTATAAGCGGAAGCCAAAAACCAACAGTTGCCCTGCAGCTACCATAGTGCAAGGAGGTTAAAAAAGACAATGCAACGAGGTTAAAAAAGACATATTGTCTTTTTTAACCTCCTTGCATAGTGCAAACATATGAGGCCACATAATTTAATTTCATATTGGCCATGTCAAACTGTTTACAAACAACCAGTGAGTTTGTAGTGAGGATAACTAGAGCCCTATACCCGTAATGCTGAATCACCCCTTATTAGAGCCCTTCCCCGTCATTGACTATTGTATCTTCCCTGTGACTGCCGCACACTGTTAGGGTGGTAGCGCGTCTCTGTGACGTCAAGATGTCAACAAGCCACGTGGGCGCCGCTCTTCTAACCAATCGCTGTTTCCGTTTGGCATTATGTAAAATCTCTCTCTGATGGAAAGTTTCTCTTGATATACCCAAGAAATCCGGGTATCTTCGGTAGTAGTCAGTTGGTAGTAGGGAAAAGAGTATCTTTGGAAATCGATCTCCGCTTCCTTGAGGGGTGGCCGGTCGGCGGTCGGGTTTCTCGGGCTTCCGACGGGTCTTTGAACGGCGCGACGACATGACTTGTACCTCAAGCGACAAATTGTGGTGAGCACTTAGTGTTTTGCTGTGAGCCCTTGGCGGTTCTTAATGATGTGTGGTTAGACATGTACAGTCCAAATTGAGGTTTCGGGGGGTCCCTGGGATACTTAGAAACTATTTACTATTGAGGTGTGCTTTGTATTGTATTGTAGTGTGATTCTTGCATTGATGTGTACTGTGCATTCTCTTATGTGAGACTATTTGTAACCACCGTACAAGCGTCAGAATAAAAGGAATGTAAACGTGAACCCTCATGTTTGGGCCTTGGTTTATGGTGTGCGTGAGAGAAATATACAAGCCTGCTGAATCCTACCACTAGATAGATTTGGTCATTGATCTGAGTGTAGTAGAGTACTTCCCCAGTACAGGGGTTGGTTCTTAGAGTAGTGGTTCCCAGTAGCTAGGTCAAGACCAATCTATATGCCACAAGTTTACAAATTGACATCAGACACATCGAATGTAGGACAATGTCGTTTATAGTGATGGTACATGTATTAGACGACAACATCCTTGAGGTACAAGCTTCCAAGTATCCAAAATATCCAAATGTGCCATGCAGTCCCGTGCGGAGCGCCCCCCTCCCCACCGTCCCATCTCACCTTCTTCCTTCCACCTCCAGAACCACGTCCGTCAGCTCTGCCCGCGCTCTCTGTTTGTTCAGCTCTTGTAGAACATTGCTAGTGTGTTCTTCGTTTGTTGCGTCCATATCTACCACTGCATGGAGGCCCGAAAATGAAGAAACTATCGCTCCTCCAGCTGACACGTGGAGGACTGAAGCTGAAGACGTCTGGTTTTCGTTATTAATTTGACCTTTGACCCACGCCTACAGCTAAATCGATACTGGATTCTCCGTATAGTGTAATACTAATTCGGAGGACTTACAGTACGTTGGAAAATCGAAATGCAGTGACTCTCTCGGTATGGCTCAATCTCAGGTCTTATCTTATTCACACATGTTTAACGGACATTGAAAAAAGCACAACGTATAACATAAGTGCTTTATAGGAATTTCCTGCTTATACTAATTTCACTCAGGGTCAGGCAAGGGAGGGAACATCAATTTCAATGGGTAATAATGATAATAATCACCAGGATTGGGCAAAAGAGGTGCTGAAGGATCTAAGAAGGGGCCGTCCATTAAATATCAGGTTAAAGGTCCGGGAAGGTAGAAATCCGGGAGGGGGAAATTTTCCACATGAGGTTAAAGGTTCTGGGACCGACCATGGAAGCAATGGTATGGAAAGAAGGAACCAACCATTTCATATGGAGTTCGAGTTCTGGGAAGAGAGACCATTCACTTCACATGGGGTTAGAATGTGGGAAGGAGGGACATCTGTTTCACATACAGCAAAGGGTCTGGGTAGGGAGGGACCAGCCATTTCACACAATCAACCCAGACTACGCTCCAGGTCAGTTATCTAGAAAACAGCCAGTACAACTTGGGGTTAGTAAATGGCTTTATTTCTCCACATTTAATGATAGTGAATAGAAGACATTGTGCCTACTAGTAGGCATAGCAAACTGCCCCCGTTTCTGCATTGTAATGCGGGGGCGCGCGGTGCAGAAATTTTTCTTTAAAACATATCCTATAAGTAATACAATGTCATTGCCTTGAAAGTAGCTACATGTGCGGACATCATGTAATGTTACTGGGTTTATATCAAGTCACATTATAAAAGTAGATATTGTTGCACAACAACCAAGTAAACAGCTAGCTTAATAATATTTGCTTAATAATATTTATTAACTACCCTTATGTTATTCACTGTTGATAGATCTATATTTGCTAGTACAGCTTCATCAACTTTATTCTATGCTGGGACCTACAACACAAGCTAATGGTCATCTAGAATCTGAAATACAAGGCTTTAATTTGACTGGATTTTCCAACTTCTCAATATCTTTCCACATTCAAGGTATCAGTGTCACAACATTTCACACCTGGCCAGTATTTTGTTGGTAACGTTGGGAATGTGTTTAAAGCATCAGGAGTAGCATGTTTGTGTGGATCTTACTTATAGCAATAAGAAAGTGTTGCAAAGACCTCTCTATTGCTGTATCAAGATCTTCTGTATGGTGACTCAACCAGATAAAGAACCATCAGATTATTCTGGCATCTCAGAAATAGATGATCATGTCTTCATCATTTTCCTCTGAGTCCAATAGATCATCACTGTCCCCATATGAGATGCCACTTCTGGGTGACTCTGAGAACCAGAAGCCACTGTGATCTCTACCATCATGATCAAAAGTTAAACTGTACTCCGTTCGATCCCCAAGGCACATTGGGATCATGCTAGCTGTCAGACAGTCCGTTCTACACCCATAACCAAACCACTCTGCCAAGCGGGGAACCTGACTGCCCCTGTCTTTTATTTCCAGCCAAGAGTCTGTCTCTGGCTGGTACTTGTAAATGCGAGTCGCAGTTAGTGCCAATTCATCTGGACCCAATTCTTCTACATCAACTTCGCTGTTGTGTATGGTGAGGAGGTACATAGTCTCTCCATATTTCATCAGGGTTGCTGTGTCAAAGTAGTAAGAGCCATTGCCAGACTGCTTCCACTGACGTGTTGTAGGGTTGTACATCTCTATTGTAGAAGAGTCACTGTCTTTGCCGCAGTCTATACAGTAGATGCGCCCCCGATAGGTGACGGCCTGAGGACACAGTGGTTTTTGAAGCATGTTCGCTATCTTCTTCCACTTGTTTTTGGTGGTACTGAAGCTGTAGCAGCCTTTGTTACTTATGACATAGATATTGTCATCAAGAGTCACCGCACAGAGTTTCGTGGACATGGGGCGAGGGATGGGTGGTATGGACGTCCACTCATCACACCTTGGATCATACCTCTCTGCTGTTTTTCTGGTTTCATCACCACCAATGGCATAGATGTACCCTTTCAGATACACCAGACCACACCTTGGGAAGACAGATACAGGAAAAGATTACCAACTCACACATATGCATCTGGGGTATCCAACTTTACATCACTAGCGCACAAAGGCCACCTATGGGGCTTTTTCCCTTACAAAATTGGAATGTAGACATGAGAAGCGGTTGGAAAGAATTGAGCTATGTTCCATTGCTGAATATACCCCAAAATTGATTCATTCCATCGATTCGTGTCATAATTTACACTAGTCTGCAGGATGATTTCCTCTATATGGTCCACTCACACCGTAGAGGATCCCTACTCCTTATGGTGGGTTCTTGGGCTCTCAAATAAGCTCCATTTAATATGCTATCCAATGCTAGGTAATTTTAACCTGAGTGAAGTGAGGAAATTCATATTAAGTATGTTTCCCAAGAGCAAAACTTTGGAGCATATCAGGCGACTCAAACCAAGACCTCTTGGATTTGAGCCAAACATCCTTCCATTACATTATGCAACATCCTTTGACTATTATCTAAAACAAGTAATTCAGAGTCTTGGAATTTTGTATTCTGTAAGAAACCAGCACTTGCAACATACCTGGCTCTGGGTGTAATCATGTCACACCTTGGTTCCCAAGTGTTTAGGAGGTGGTTATACTGGTAAAAGTTTTTCTGCCTTTTACCCTTATCCTTTTTTCTTCTACTGGCAATAATGCCACCTGCCATGTACAGCTCATCATCAGGAGCTACTGTCACAGATCTAGAGAAGCTGTCCAGTTTCTCAGGCATATCAATTTCATATAGTCGACCTGTGGAAGGGTCATAGCAAGGGGTAGACTGGAAGACGTCATGATCAAAGTCACATTCTCTCAAGAAGATCTGCAGTTCAGTTCGCGCATGTCCCAGCCGCTGGGCTGTACTGTCACTGTAAACTAACTTGCTGTCTGTCGACGGGCACTTTCTCTCAATTTCAACACGCAGTTCTGGGCTGATATGAGACAGACGTAATGATTTAGAAAGTGTAGAAAGGTGCTGCAAACGCTCTTCTTGGTTGAAGTCGACCCATCTTAGAGCAGCTTGCACAACATTGTCTTCTGAGTTGGTCATTAGATCATCCTTGTCAAGCAATGACTGGAGGAGGCTCAGAGGCAACTGGACAAAGGATGGTTGTAGAGCCACCTGGTCGAACCTGAGAAAATTACATGTGCAATGAGTTGACTCAGATATGTTAAAGCACACATGGTGAATGCATTTTAAGTAAGTGCTGTTTGAAACAGACAATCGAATTGTTGTTATTTATTGTTGTTGTATTGTTTCTATGTATGCGCATGTGCCCAGGATTGCCTGAAAAACAGGTCTAGGTTGACCTGAGCTGTATTACTCCTGGTTAAATAAAATAAAGTAAAGTGAAAGTGAAATTAACAATAATTATTCTATAATTTATTCAATAATCATTAACAGCCATCAGACTGACCTGGATGCCACATACTTCTTACTGGCCTTGACAAGGCCACAGTCTGCCAGCATGTCAGCATACATCCAAACATCCACACAGTTGGACACGTCCAGATGGTCCTTCATATATTCTGCTGCCTTACGACCTACAAAATCCACCTGGAAGCAACAAACATGGCAACAGTTACAGAGCACTTTCTGTAGACATCAGTTTATGACACCTATGGACGAGGGAGAACTGGGATAAAGTGCATTAGTGCCCAGAACATAGCAAACCAAAAGTTGTTGTCAAAGTTCAAACTAAGGAATACTAAGGAGCAATGACTGACAAAAATAATGAGACTAAACATGGCCATATCCCAGTTTATATGGTCACACATGTACATGTATATGAAGACATCAATGCAGTATCCTCACCTGTAGCAGTCTGGCTGCAGACATCACAGCCTGGACCTGGTCTGGCTCCGCTTTAACACATCCGGTGTAGGCGTAGTCCAGAATGGTTGCCATGGCTACCTCACTCACATCCTGGATGCGGATTCTCTCCTGTTTGGCCTCCGCATAGCCACTGGTGAACATGCCACGGAAGTAGGGACAGCACGATGCCAGGACGGCGCGATGGCAGGGGAAACTGTCAAAATACATGTATTGCTTTATTCTGGGGAATTACTTGCACTGTCTGAATTGATTTGAGTTATTATAAGTCTGTTATGTTCCTGTCAATAGTACATATACAAAGAAAATTCTTTCTGACAGGAAGCATAAATAACTGCTACTTTTAACACGTTGAAATGATAAGCATTTGCCCAGAAGAACTGGTGCAATGGCTCATTCACAGTGATACAGGAACATTGTGTCAACAGCCTTCTTCTTCTTCTTCCTCGGAAGCCCACGTTTATCATGTTGAACATTATGGCTTTTGAGGTGCACGTGCGCGTCGGTTTACTACTAATAATATCAATCATGATCCGTAACTCGTATGTCCAAAATTACCATGCCAGGTCCGTCACCATAGAGCTGACCGGGGTTATAATGACTTGGATTATTCCGCGGCAGCCAGCGACTTGAAGATGGTAAAAGTCGCTGCCTCCACGGTGCTGCTTTGAAGAGCGTTCCAGTCTCTAATTGTCCTGGGTAGAAATGAACCACTTCGGTACTGGGTTCTAGTGTTTATCCTCTTCAGTTGACGGCTATGCGCCCTCCTCTGCCTTACAGGTGGTGAGACCAATTTGTTCTTAATAACGGGGCACTGGGCAGAGTCATGCTGAATTTTGTACAACATGCCTACACGAGTGAGCTTTCTCCTTTGCTCTAGCGATTCCCATCCCAAAGAATCTAGCATATTTGACACACTAGAGGTGTTGTGAAAGCGGTTACAAGCGAACCGAGCAGCTCTCCTCTGCACTGCTTCTATTTTGCTCGTGTTTTTCTGAGTGTACGGGTCCCACACCGTTGCAGCATAATCTAAGAGTGGTCTAACAAAAGCCTCGGCGTTTGAACTTTGATTCATAATTTTGTTCGGCTGTATAAATTTTAAAGACATACAGCCACGTGTACAGTTGACATTATTATGCAGGGAAGTGACTGATTAACAGTTACACTCATGAAGGTCACATGAAAACAATGCTTACGAACTACTACTACAAATCAACATAAGACACATCGAAGCATGGCCTCCTTGATCGAAGGCACCACGATCTGGACGGTTTGTGGTGATGATCAGTGATATCACGTACAAGTACAAATTATGCAGACCCTCAGCCCCCCTCCCCATGCATCGTCCCATCTTACCTTCTCCCCTGCACCTCCAGAACCACGTCCGTCAGCTCTGCCCGCACCCTCTGTTTGTTCAGCTCTTGTAGAACATTGCTAGTGTGTTCTTTGTTAGTTACGTCCATTATCTACACTGAATGACGCCGAAAGTGAAGAAACTATCGCTCCTCTACTCTGACTGACACGTGGAAGACTGAAGACGTCTGGTTTTCGTTATAATTTTGACCTTTGACCTACAGCTACATCGATACTTGATTCTCCATATAGTGTAACAGTGCTAAATTTGAGGACCTACAGTAACGTTACGTTGGAAAAGCGAATTACTGTAACTCTCTCGATATAGCTCAGTCTGAGGTCTTATCTTATTCATAATGTTTAACGGTGGCCATCGTTTCACATGCATATGGAGTTGAAGGTCTTGGAGAGGGGGCAACCATTTCATGGTATTGGGAGGTTGGATTATGCATTTTGCGTCTGGCTGAGGGTGTGGGGAGGGAGAACCAATCCATTTCGTTTCAATTCCAGTATAAAAAACACTAACGCCTTTAATTTCAACATATTTGTTTATATTAGTAAATGTCTTGTTCTCACATAGCCTACAGTTTATATGTCGTTTCCAGAAAGTGTGAATAAGAGCTTTACAGCGTAGCATAACGTTATATCTACTAGTATGCTGACATTTATGGTGTAGAAGATTTCTCGCAGCCATTTAACTTCTTCAATTAGTCCTTTGGTAATTTGGCTAGCCTGAAGGCTTAGGATGCTCACGATTCAATGGCACGAGCCAATGTCAATGTTATGAGTGCTTACTACAAATGTTCTGTTGAGAAGACAACAACGCCCCTGGTGTCTATGTGACGCACTGTAAGTACCGGTACTGTATGTACCATGCTTAAGTCTGAGCAAGTTACAACGATTTGTATTTCTATCAGTGCAAAACCAGTATCTCCTTATCTTCCTCTGTTAGGAAATGTTACTTTTACAGTTTCAAACATTGTACTGTGTTCTGATGGAGTATGGATTGGACTGTAGCCAGTAGCCTTTGTTCTAAGTATACTATGATATATATATATGATATATATATATATATAGTATATATACATTTGTATATAGTATTATATATTGATTTATTCCTTGTCATGTATTATTTCCATTTATTCTTTTTATGAAGGTCTTTTGTTCTCACTTAAAATCTTCCAAACATGTTCTTTGTACGTCTCTATCTAAGCATGTTTATAGAGATGGAAACCCTACTTTCTTTCTTCAGTAAACCTATGTTAGAGATTTTAACAAAAATACCGCTAACCCAAACGCAAACACTCTAACGTTATATTCACCATAGACCTTTGCAAAAGCAAAATCAGGAAAACCCACTCCTCATTCTTGCGTTACTAGTAGCCCGTTCATACACGAACGGAAGGGAAGAGGCGCCATTAAAAGCGTTTAGTGTTGATACTAATAAAGAGGATATGAAACCAGGTAACAGTGGACAGGGTGGGAGAAGGAGTTAACATACAGAGAGTTAACCCAAATGGCTTTCAATGGACAAGTCCTTTCAATATGCCAGGGGACGACAGCTGAGAAAGAGGAAGTACTGAGTGAAAGTTCAAACCTGTCCCAGTAGGCCACGCACACTCCCCGCCTGTGACTATTTTAGGAACGTTTGCCCGCCTAGTGAAAGGGAACTACTACCCTGCCGGAAGTTGATTGCGAGAGAGCCATGTGACGATACCGTCATGCCTATCTGAGAGTCATATCAACAGCTGACACAGACCGTAACGACCAACGAAACTCAGGCTCGGCTCAGGATATCGTATCTAGGAAATAGCAAGGACCAGCCAGCAAAATTCGGGGTATGTACACGGCTTTTTCTTCCTCCATGTTAAATGAATCCTGTTAATAGAAGACGATGTAACTATTAGAACGCCACTGCTTTAAAAGAAGCTACATTTACTACTGTAGCCATGTAACGTTATAAATGTTACCATGAATTACGCTACAAAAGTGGTTGCTTTTGCAGAACCACCATGGAAAAATGACTGGTTTACTATTAAATATTCCGTACATACACTTATTATACGTTATTCGTTGTCTATATCAATTATTATGTACATGTATATTTGCACGTATTTGAAAATAGTAATAAAAGGGAACATCGAATGGGGATCCTACCCAAATGAATCAATAAGACGTTCTGATGGTACAATACAATCAACGTGTGCAGAGAATAATTGATGAGCTTATTGGTGAGAAAACTGCGTGTTTGTATGACATGTTCATATTGTGTCCCCCACCCCACGCCATGTGGTCCTCCGCTATTCATACAGCCCATATTTGTACAGGCGTTAACAATGCACCTGCTCTTCTCTTATAGGATTGCGCATGCGCTCTGCAAGGCACTTAGTCCAGCTTAGCCACAGGTAAGTCACAGTGTGTTCAGTTTGTGCTCAATAGTCCTTCTTTCTAACATTTTCTAACGAATTTCTCACTCTCTAGATATGAATAATAGTTGGCCCTGGTTTAACACAGCACTACATAATAGATATATTTGGAACAATGAAGTTCTCATTTTTGAACAAAGAAACTGGAATAACCAAATGTTGTGCCGTGTATAAAAATACCAGTGGATTATAGGTTTAAGATTTCAGTTTTCAGGATGAGGTAGAGTAGACTTGCCCACAACTCCTTGTCCTCACCGTACGTTTTAGGCGGCATTAAAAGTCAATAATATTTGTTTTAATCTGGATGGCCTAATTCCTGTTCCGCTTTCTGTTTGCTGGTGTATCGGGTTCTTACTGAGAGCTCAAAATAGGATGCAATTTAGGCCAGGGGTAAATGATCAAGAGGAGTTTTCCTACGAATGTCCATGTCTATGAACATGCGTGGTTTTCGTTAGGCTCTGTAGCACCAGCCTAAAGACATGAGTCAAAACTGTTTCTGATTTCATGATTTCACCTCAATGCCCGCACACACACCTACGACACTTTTGAGTCATTAGTCACTAAAAGATTTGTCCAAAGTATACCTTTAACTTTTAACAAAAAGTACTGTTTGTTTTTTTCCTTGGGACGTATTTTGTCTCTCATGGCTCCAGTTTCACAGATATGGGAGTCGTTGTCAACCACAGTTTCTACCTGGTATCAAGACTGTATAACATGAAGAAGACTGGGGAACTATGTGACGTCACGTTGGTGGTGCAGGAAGAAGACATTCCCGCCCACAGAGCCGTACTTTCCGCCTGTAGTGACTACTTCAGGGCCATGTTCACGTCCGGAATGCGGGAGTCTTCTGACTCAAAAATCGTCATCAAGGGTGTTACCGGCCGAGCTGTCAGTCAATTAGTCGACTACGCCTACACGGGAGAGTTGGTAGTGACGCGGGAAAGTGCCACAGACCTGGCCCGCGCAGCTTCGCTCTTACTCATGGAAGAAGCTTTAGAAATCTGCCAAACAAAACTTGAAGAATGCATCGACTTGGAAAACTGCCACGAACTTATGAACTTTTCTCAAAGCTATAATCTGAAGAAGCTTGAGGCTGCTGTTTTTGCTTCCATGGGGGCAAACTTCCTCCAGGTAAGAGGAACTGCAGAGTTCCTCAACATGGACGTGGACACGTTGTGCAAACTTCTGCAAAGTGACGGACTGGGAGTGAGCGGGGAACAGGAAGTGCTTGACGCCGCCAAGGTGTGGCTGAGACATGAGTCTACACGTAGCAAACATTTGGGACGTGTTGTGGAGCACGTGCGCTTCCCTTTGATGTCGCTAGGAGAACTTTCGCGCCATGTAAGGACAGACACAGCTCTGATGGAGAACAGTCGCGTGAAGGATTATTTGATAGAGGCGCTGTGGTTTCACCTGTCACCACACGAGCAGAGTGTGATAGAGGGGCCCAGAACTACGGTGCGTGCGGCCGGGGAGAATTTGGTGGTCATTGGTAAGTTACGTGTGTACGCTGTGCGAATAGGTGTGTGTTATATGCTATATGAATGATTTTTTTCACCAACTTAACTCACATCGAAGCGTTTATTTCGTTCTGTTTATGACAGTCCATGTAATGTATTTTTATCACAATTGCGTTTTCTTTCAGGAGGACGTAAGAAAGAAGAGGACACACTCTTGGACCAGGTGCTCTTCTATGACGAGAAAACGCAGACGTGGAAGGAGGTAGCGCGCATGCCCAAGCAAATTTGTCAGCACAGGTAGGGCTCAGATGTCTTATTTTACAATGGTTCAAAAATTACGGATATATTTAAGTTCATGTTGCTAAAACATGGTTGATTATATATTGGCTTGGGATGATACCGTTATTTGTGACATCAATGACCATTGTGCTTATCATCTTTTAGTGACCTAATTGATTTTGCTCTCTTGATTGATTGACTGATTGATTAATAGATTCATTGACATATTGACATATTAATACAGGGCTGTCGTATTGAATAACTTCGTGTACGTTGTTGGAGGACTGACCGAAGCGAACAGAGAGGCAGCGAGTGATGTCTGCTACAGATACGACCCTCGGACTAACTCATGGTTACAGGTAACTATATATGTACAAGATCTAGAAGTGAATTTACCTTTTCGTATCGAAAAGGCATTCCCTCACTTTAGACATGAGTCTTCTATGTATGTATATTGGGAATCAAAAGTACCTTTCATCAATTGGTCTTGTTGTATCGTGAAGGTGACGTCCATGCAGGTGAGACGGACGTGTTTCACGTTCCTGGAGTCGGCAGGACGTCTGTACGCCATAGGTGGGACGGACGGAGACAAGTCCTTGGACTCCGCGGAGATGTACGATCCGCGGAGTAACACGTGGAGGTATGGGTAGACTCCTACATGACATAACTTAAAATGGCCTGTAAATACGGTTTCCCAATACTAATCACACAAAAAAATCTGTTTTGAACCTTTGAAAACTTTTAAAACCTATAATAAGCAACTTGGAAATAAATTTACATTTACAAGAGTGAAAGAAAATTAAAGCTAAAAAAGAAACACTTTGTAGCTAGTGTTTCCTTTAACAGTGGGACAAGCAGAGTTTCCTTGACTACCTGCTGACTCTAAGACAGCCGGCAAGCTGGCATGTGTGGGCTCGCACAACAGTCTGGCATCCAGCTTGAGATGGAGCCTTTGAGAGAAGTGTCTCATGAAAAACAGGACACTGTAATATTACTAGACTGTGTAACACAAACTCTGCTGTCCAGGGCTGCAACTGCCCGGCGGGTGTTAGTTGAGCGGGCTGCTATAAGAGATTTAAGTAGGCTGTAACATTACTATCTTACATTTGCTTGGATATTAGTGAAATGCCAAAGAATATTTAATACTCACTGACAGTCATGTTGTAGAACCATCACAAACCGTTAGTCAACAGATCTTGTTTCTTTTTCATAGGTACGTGGCTAGTTTCCCGGAACACGTGTACGGCCACGCCGCCACGACGTTACCTGACGGGCGGCTGTGCGTGACGGGCGGGTTCTCCAGGAACAGGTACCACCGCTGGACGTTCACGTACGACGTACGGCAGGACACGTGGGGCAGGGAAATAGATATGAACACGAAGAGGGGATGGCACGTCATGCAGGTGCGTGAGCCTTGAGTTTTACTGTACAACTTTAGGTTCACTGTAGTCTGTACAACTTTAGGTTTGCTGTACAACTTCAGGTTTGCTGTACAACTTTAGGATTGCTCAGTTGCTGTACAACTTAAAGTTTGATGTAAACTTTAGGTTTACTATACAGCTTACATCTCCCGTATCTGTTCATGTGAGCTTTACCGCAAAATTGTAACTTTCTTTTTTCAACTACAACTTTCTTTGTTAATCACATCATTGTTGCATTTTTGTCGATATCATGCTATACCATAAAGCCTTCCTACAGGGCCCTTAATGAAATTTACTTTCTCTTTTCAGACATTCGGTGACGCTGTTTTCGTCCTGGGCGGCTGCCATCTCCGTCCCGACGGTACCCGTACGATGCACCTGCACACCGAGCGCATGGACCTCGCCTCCCGGCAGTGGAGCGTCCTGTCTCCGCCGCCCTTCACCGTGGGCGTCGGTCGCGCGACCGTCCTGCACGGCAAGATCTACGTACTCCGTGCGGCTGGGGAGGACCTGCCTGCTTTAGTGTGGTACGATGTAGAGGCTGACAAGTGGGGGTCAGACAGAGACATGCCTTATAAACTGTCCGGATCTACCATATGCACACTCAAGATACCATGGAACCTGCGCTAAAATTCAAAATCTGAACTATCAAGTTGTTACCTCCATGTAAAATAGAGGTATCGTTTCTGGTGTGTCTGTCTGTGTTTCTGCCCCCTAGCAGCTTGCTCTGGAACTGCAATGGTATTTTTATGGGCAGTTTGTAGCTAACGATTGATAACTATCTATGCAAGAGGGGGTTAGAAATCATGATTGAGCGTTTTGTATAGTATTTTGTTGTTGTACTGTTGGCAATTTTTGTATAGCACCGTTTGTTCTGTATTGTATTATTCCGTAGCACTTTCAGAAGTTTCAAAAATAGTTTTGACAACAAAAACTAAAAGCCCCATACAGGGCACTAGTATACATTTATTGAGATATTGTACTGTTGGCAATTCTTGTATAGTACTGTTTATTCTGTATTGTATTATTTGGTAACACTTTCAGAAGTTCCAGTAATATATTTGACAACAGAAACAGAAAAGGCCCATACAGGGTTTACATATTTATTGAGATATATGTGACAGAGATAGGTAGTCAAACAAAGTGGTATACCAAAAGTTAGATTGTCCAGAATAGCTTGAAACTCAATATTCTGGTACTCAATAAATGTGATGACAAAATAAGAATTATTGTTGGTACAGTATCTGAGTGAGAGAAAGAGACAGAAATCTAGCTAATAGAAACTTCATCCCAAAAGGCTAAATTGTACTGCAAGTTAAGTTCCTGGAGTTGTATATTGCTGTAGGCAGGGGGAGGGATATGCTGTGTTTTATGTTCACAGTCAAAAACAACAGAAGTAACACCAGGCAAGGTAGATAGATGGTGTGATGAGCTTACTGTAAAAACTGCAAACATAAACTACCACAAAATATTTCATGATATACAGTACTTCTGCAGAAGGAGAGGTAAAGTAATCGAAAAGGACTTCTGGGAAATGTCAAGTTCAACATCATGTCACATCTTACAAAGAGCTACAAGGGCAAGTTCAGATTGTTTGAAATGTAAGTTCATAGAATAACATAACTGTTCATAGAACAACATAACTGTAGCTGTTACAGGTATGTAAGGTCACCAGTATGGCAGTTGAGTTAACATCACAAAAATAAGCTCAGATATGCCTCATTTTTGTGTAGTAGTAATACACTACACAGCTCTTTAGGGGTGCTTGTGATACTTACCAGTTATTACAAAACCATGTTTATCCTAATCAACCATACCAATATAATTACTTGGTTATCTCAGTTAGCCAAATGTATCAATCAATTATTTCAGACTGAAAAAATCCCAATTCAGTATCATTTTTATCTTGCTTAAAGTGTACAGTTGAAAATTTACACTTTCATGATCGAAATATAGGTCTTGACCAACACTCAAGCTTCTGTATGCCTTCATCTTCCAACTTACTTTCTGCAGCAGTTTTCAATGCAAAAATATCAAAACCAAGCAATTCTATTAGTATGGCTGTACAATGGGACACATACAGGCCCACAGTTGTTGTAATTGATCAATTGATTGACAGCTGTCAGTCCTCCTGTGTTGTCGGCTTGATGGTCACACCTCTTCTAATCTGGCCCCAACCAATCAACCTGGACAACACAAAAATCAAACATCAATAAAAATGAAATGATATAATCATAGGTGTTTTTGTTTCTGTTTGTAAATAAAATATTTTTCAGTAAAGATTACTGTGTTGCTAAATGGAGAATCTAATGTTAGATCACAAAGAACTACATTTACTAAAATCTATGTGTAACATTTCACTTGATACTTCTTTGTAACTATTTTTTTACATCCTTCCAAAATTTTGAAACTTTAGGACATTCCCAAAAATAGATGAAGTGTATTTTCCTGCTCAAATCCACAGTGTATGACTGAAATCTAAATCTTGCATAGAAGGCAATGCAATAAATAAATCATATCCTAAAACTCTACAACTTAGTAGTAGTATGAGCCATGAAACAAACAACAACAAAAATCTCACCTCCAATGTTTCTCCACCCTTCTACTCAAGGCGATTTTCTCCCCTATCTCTGTACACACCGGGTTGGTTAGAACTATTTTGGCTAAATCAGCCTTCACCGCCAGAACCCTGCCCCCCGTGGACAACGACCCGATGTTCACCATCAGAACCTCGTTCTTCGACAGCTTTTGGACCTGTGGGAGGAACACTACAGTTTCATGGGAGGGAACTTAACCAACATGAAAAGGAACACTCATAGGATCACCTACAGTATAACATAAAGCAAATATAACATAACAACAATAACAAAATGTATGTCTATAGCTACACTATGTCCATAGCTTTAAAATGTATGTCTATAGATACAAAACATTCCTCTAGCCACACAATGTTTATAGCTACACCATGTCTGTCTACCTATAAAATGGATGTCTGTAGCTACAAAATGTAGGTTTATAGCTATAAAATGGGTGTCTGTAACTAAAAAATGGATGTCTATGGATATAGAACAAGAAGCTGGCAACATCACTTTTAAAGTGCCATAAACCTCACATGCAACATGTTCATGTATCTCTGGGTTCCCAAAACCAAAATGCCAGCCAGGAAGGATTCCAAAGAAAGACTAAACTACTACCCTTAACCATGCTCCAACAAAACCAGCATTAAAGAGTACAAATCTGAGTAACCCTTTCTGCCAAATTTTGCCTCTCACCTTTGCCCCCTTCTTGTCGCCTTCCGTCCGGACTCCCAGCAGGCGCCTGAGGAGGAAGTAGGAGATTTCTATTTCTGTGTAGATGTCCGGGAGAGCGCCGACCTCGCCCAGCACGTGCCCCACCATCCTGTCCGCACGGCACAGCGTGGGGTCGATTTTAGTGCCCACACCTGGAGGGGAGACAAAAGATTATTGTAGACTGTAGTCAATGAATCTAAATAACAAACCAAGTAAGCATTTTCATCTCATTAAACAAATATCAAATTTTGAAATCTGGATCTATGAGGGATTCTATATTTAAAATCAAAACTTTAAAACCCATCAACTTAATAATACAAGAACATGTAAAAAGTATAGTTCTAGCTTCTGTTGATAGAAACATGGAAACTTGACATAAAACACAAACCCAGCAAAATTTTGGGGATATGGGAATAAATGGATATTTGTTGGGACATAAACACTGTAATAGCTCTACTATTGGTTACTTGACCTATAAAAGACTCTGTTCCAACATTTTTCAAACAATCTCCTGTGCTACTCCGTGTCTTTAACTCACCAATCAGGCCTCCAGGCACAGCAAACTGCAGGTCATTCTGCTCAGCAAATAGGGAGACAATCCTGGAGAAGATGGGCTTACACATCAGCTTCCCCTCGGGTCCTAGACACGATACCTGGCCGCACCTCGATCTCCTGCCCACCTGGGGGGAACAACGGTGGCAAGGGTCCATGTCAGAAACTCACAGGTTCAAATCCTGGCCAAAACATACCAAAACGTCATGTCATTGTGCTCAGCACAAGTCAGTAACTAGTTTGAAAAAAAAACTGGCAGAAGTATTAGAATAGGGAACGAAACAACAAAGGAAGTAGTAGAATTTTCTTAAGGGAGTAGGGAAGGAAGGAGGGAGGGAGGCAGAGAAAGAGAGAGCAAGAGGGAGACAAACCTACCTTGAGAACACCCTTGAGAATACTTCCTCCGGCCACTCCACCCTTCAGGTCTTCTACCTCACAGCCAGGCTTGTTCACATCGAAGGATCGGATCACTGAAAATAGACAACACTACTGTTACTATCTTACAAGCTAAATACAATACATCACGCTTTCATAAAACACTTACACACTATACTATAGGAGCTACAAATTTATCATTCACAGTGCAGAATCATGTAGCAGACACCAGTGGGCATTTTGTAAACAACAAACAACACTGCTATTACTGCTTAGCACTAACTTGTGAGAAAAAACATTTTCATACATCACTTACACAGATAATTCAAGAGAGTAACAAATCTACCACAAAACAGTATTCCATGGCTAACACTACTGAGCAATTTGCAAACAGAATAGAACATCTCTATCACTGTGCTAAACATGGCCACAGAGTGTAACCATAATTCTAGAAGACAGGCTGAGGACATGACTGACCGATGAGTCGTGGTTGGGAGGTGAAGTCCCTGACAGGGATGGGGATCTTCTTACAGATGTATTCACAGATCACCTCGATGTTGTACTTCAGCTGGGCAGAGATGGGGATCACTGGAGCGCCCTCTGCAACTGTGCCTGTAATTATCACAACAAAGTGTCATGTTTCTGGGGGCTTCTATTTCTCCAAAAGTGTACGTTCAAAGCACACCCCACTGTTTTCGTTATTGTTTACACTCTGTTTCTTCACCTGCTGCCTAACCTCATGGACAATACTGTGTCAAATGGCTACCTTAACATACTAAAGGTATATTAGGTCTGTATGACTCAGAAGGAGGACCTCTTATACATAAATGTCTCTTGAGTGGTTCTTATCCTCTCTTGGTCTTGGCTTGTGTAAGATTATGATGAAAGACCTTTACTGTACGCTCATGCCTCAAGGGGCTAGGTACAGGTCATGACTCCAATAAATTCAAATAGAATGTACACAGAAAAGTATGCAATACACAAGTTAACCATACATAGTTTCTTTGTACATGTGTGGATAGTTATATCAGACGTTTAATTCTTTTTGTGTGTAACTGTACATTTGACATAGACCAGGAGCCTACATGAGTAAATCTATACAGTCCATATTGAAGTTCTTTCCACACAGACCTTGTACAAACTTGAGGATCTGTTCGTACTGCTCCTTCGCCTGGCTCTCCTTCACCAGATCAATCTTGTTCTGTAGGATCAGGATGTGCTTCAGCTTCATGATCTCAATAGCTGGAACACAACAGGTAAATACTGTATTTGGTAAAAATGATACAATATCTTGTAAACATACAGATAAAAAGTAACAGTAACAGGACAGGTAAGAAAAAAAATTATGGCTTTCATAAAGACTTCCAAACAAAGTTCAGTTCTGAAGCCCCTAAAATACATTTGAACGTCCAACACATCTAACATCTAAGACCAACACTAACCGGCCAGATGTTCCGATGTCTGCGGCTGCGGACATGACTCGTTCCCCGCGATCAGCAGCAGCGCAGCGTCCATGACTGCCGCTCCGTTCAACATGGTGGCCATGAGGATGTCGTGACCGGGACAGTCCACAAATGATACATGCCTGCAAAGGGACATCCAATTAAAGCATCAATCAACTTCTTAAAATACAATTCATAAATAGTTTTTAAAACAGGTTGCTATGCAGTTTCTAAGCACAGGTACCACATTCAAGACATCAAATTCTACAAGATGAAATGTATACTGGGCCAATTTGGCTTTCTCTTTACAATGTCATATAGCTTGCGAAGTTTTGCTTCAATGCTGAGTAGAAAAGTATGTTCCTTGTTGTAAAATTTACTAAAAGTATTGCATTTTCACAAAGTATAGACAGTTCAAAATATGATTTGAAATTAATCCAACACAGTTCTACCATGAAGAGTGGACTGGCGATAGGAACCACACATTACAAAACAAAAAGACTATCTTTTACCACACTATCTCATGTCTCAATAGTAAAACTGACCTCTGCAGACAGAACTTGCCACTGCAGCCCATCCTGTCACAGGGGAAGTTGTCCTCCTTAGAACTGCCACAGGACCGGTAACAGTCGGGGCGCGGGCAGGTCGGGCCATCACATTTATACACCTGGATAGGGGGGAGGTACACTTTAACATGCTGACTTCAAGTTAGGAATCATATCTTCCCTGTGGCAGAAGTTTTCAAACACTTGATGCCATATGCATAAATTAGGATTCAAGCAACAACATAAAAATGTCATCCTTAGGATTGGAAGTACTGTAGAGTACTACGTCTGTACACTGTTTTTAACCCACCTTTGCATTGGCATATCCTAACTTGATGGTGATGTTTCTCTCTAACTCATTCTTGAACCGTACAGTCTGTGGGAAACATTATCATAGTCAATATTACAAAACTTAACACAACAATACACAATTTGAGAATAACAAAGTTTTTTTAAGCAATATACACCAGTATTGTAGTTATCAACGTGCAGACTTCAAACCAAACTTATGAAGGCTTCATGCAGCTCTACTTCATGGGAAGTTTAAATAACAGTGTTTTTTTTAACAACAGTAACCTACCTGTACTCCTGAGATGGCCTTCACCACAGTAGACTTGCCGTGAGCCACATGACCGATGGTTCCTGGGTGGGATACAATGTTATAAACCCTCTCTGTTGCTCTATCTCACCAAGCCCATACAGTTACTTTCATGGGTAGTTTTCAACATCTTACATCCATAAAAAGATTGAGCACTGTATTTACACAATCTCTCGCTGGCTGGGGTTAATGACCCCCTCCCGGCGGCGGCAATTGTAGGGCTGGACGCTGGGAGCGCAATTTTAGTCAGGCTAACATACATACATGTACTACTAAGTCACCAATGGGTTTGGGGTGGGGATTTTCGATGACAACTTCTATGATTACCATATAGAACTTATAAGGCCTTACTGTTATTGCATCAATAATAAAAAAAATAGTACAAACCTATGTTGATGGTGGCCTGTCTACTGATGACCTCTGGTGTGAGGGCGTTGAGTTTGGTCACATCCTATAAAAAACAAACAAATTAGCGCATCAAAAGGTTACTGCCGTGAACACTGCTAAGGTTGTGGATCTGTGTCAGTTTACAGAAGATGTAAGAAAACCTGATGTCACTCTTTCTGTAGCCTCCCATAATACCAATTATTGCTGTAGAATTATGTCTTCTTCACTATCGTATAGAAGGCAAGGGAATTAAAGGATGATGGAAATTTCTTAAGGACAGTCTCTGAAACGTGATGAAAATATCAACGTCTGCATACACCTGCATATGTTAAAATGGTCACATATGTTGTCTTTTAACATTAGTACATATTGTTGTCTAACTACTAGCAAAAAGGTTCCCTAACACTCTACATCATTGAAGCATTAAGCATTGCTGGAACACTTGAGCCTCTGATGAAACAATAACAAGATGTTGCAGAATGGAGGAGGACAGGTCTGCAAAAACATGCAACTTTAGACTTTGGGCTGGTTTTTAATGTATGCTATCATAAAATGTTCTAATGGAATAAGGAAAAAGTCATGATTATAAATATTGCTTTGCGAAGACTGTAACTTCATAAAATCAATGTATGAGAGTCGTGCAGCTTGTCTAGAGCATAAAACCCAGTAACCAGGGGTGCCTAAGCATTTGCACGAACCCTATGAAATTCGTACGAATATTATGTGATACACACGAATCACTATGCGAAAACGCACGAATATTATGAAATTCGCACGAATCACTATGCGAAATCGTACGAATTTTATGAAATTCGCACGAATCACTATGTGACACACACGAGCCTTATGTGATTTGCACGATCCTTATGCAAAAACGGCGGCCGGGAGGAGGCATGATTTTGAGCGTTTCTACCCGAGATATTTATATTTCAAGGCATGGAATGGACATTTACCGTCGCAAAGATGTATTTGATAGCCTGTGAGCTACTGTTTAGCTTCATTTCGGCGTGTTACATCGTATTTTCAGTCGCCGAAGCGGCGAAGCCGCCATCTTGAAAATCCCGCTCCGTTTGTCACGTGACCCCGCCAGTGGTTGCGCAATTTCGCATAAGGATCGTGCAAATCACATAAGGCTCGTGTGTGTCACATAGTGATTCGTGCGAATTTCATAATATTCGTGCGTTTTTGCATAGTGATTCGTGCGAATTTCATAATATTCGTGCGTTTTCGCATAGTGATTCGTGTGTATCACATAATATTCGTGCGTTTTCGCATAGTGATTCGTGTGTATCACATCATATTCGTACGAATTTCGCATATTGATTCGTGTGTATCACATAATATTCGTACGAATTTCATAGGGTTCGTGCAAATGCTTAGGCACCCCTGGTAACGTTAACGATACATGTGCATGAAATTTGATGAAGGGTTTTTGAGTTATTCCTCATAAACATCAGATCCGATCGTAGGGTTCCTACATTCCGTTCTGGTCTAAGACCTATTTGGCTATGGTAAAAGTTATGCAGCAATTCTACTTCTCCTTTGTATACTATTTCAGTGTGTGACATGAGACACGTAAATCTGCCCCCCTCCCCACACGACTACCACATGTTTCCAGATGGTGGTAGAGAAGCCACGTTTGTCACTGCCACATTTCAGTCCTATTATCTGTATCTATGAGGAGTTTTGGAAGGAATCTGGCTTCCTCAAATTCTTAACACCATTTAGACGCCATACTCACCAAATTGGCGACATCTTGCTTGGCTAAATGCGGTTGTCTTGACGAGATTTCTCCGCCCTGACTTTGGTTACCTTCTCCCGCCGCCATGTCGGAAGCGTGAATGTAAGCTGTCTCTTTACACATTATTGTACAGCCTGTACTGGAATGAATTTAAAAATAAATTAATACCTTATTAACGTATTGAAATTTATGTTTAAACTCAGAAAAATATTATCAAGAAAGTATTTTTGATAATTTGATATCTATTTTATCAGAATATTTCTCATTTTATCAAACCTGTTTTTCAGGCATAAGATTTATCGTCTCTAGACAGCCTTCGCAAATGGCTGTCTGATGCAATCGTACACTGATGATGAATCTATTGCAGATTATCACTAAATCGCTAGATGTCCCCCGTGCGTGGTGCATTTTCTGTCTTTTTATGTCAGGTGTCTTGCTCAATATTTCAGGTCAAAACTGAGTAATGTTACTATAGTTTAGACCATCCAGCTCAAACATTGATCTTTTGGTGATGCTTAATAACATTATGAATCATTTTAGCACAATGTATCCTACGGACCCTATATATGGACGTGCAATGTTTCAGAAGTGATATAGCATTTAGTATACTAGTATGTAAGGATTTTATTTAAATGTTTAGAGATGATATCTATGGTTTCACTGTACCACCGTGACCTGATACAGAGCGCTACCATCATCTGGAAAGATGGAAGGATGCCTACTACTACTGTACACACGACTTACAAATCACCTTGTACTTTTACGGAGATTTTAGGGCAAACTGAAATATTACCGCACAGCCTTGGTAGGACGACTTGAAAAATCAAGTTTGAAAAAAAAAATTGGGAAGTAAAGGTAAGTGATTTCGTGTGGATAAGGGCACCATGATATGAAAATAAAAGTACAAAACAACAAAAGGCAAAAAGACGTGCGCCGCCCGGGAATCGAACCCGGGTCGCAAGAATGGGAATCTTGCATGATACCACTACACCAGCGGCGCGGCGACACGTGGCGTGGCCATTCTATTGCATAAGAAAATATCTTTCCATTCATGCTAATT